>NC_045605.1:43163400-43464312 GCF_009762305.2 Zalophus californianus
TGGCACTAAATTCATACATTTCAATAGTTACCCTGAATGTAAATGGGCTAAATGCCCCAATCAAGACACAGGCTATCAGATTGGATTAAAAAACAAGACCCATCCATATGCTGTTTGCAAGAGACTCATTTTAGACCCAGACACACCCCCAGATTGAAAGTGAGTGGGTGGAAAACCATTTACCATGCTAATGGACACCAAAAGAAAGCTGGAGTGGCAATCCTTATATCAGACAAATTAGATGTTAAAACAAAGACTGTAATAAGAGATGGGGAAGGACACTATATCCTACTTAAAGGGTCTATCCAACAAGAAGATCTAACAATTGTAAATATCTATGCCCCGAACATGGGAGCAGCCAATTATATAAGGCAATTAATAACAAAAGCAAAGAAACACACTGACAACAATACAATAATAGTGGGGGACTTTAACACCCCCCTGACTGAAATGGACAGATCATCTAAGCAAAAGATCAACAAGGAAATAAAGACTTTAAATGACACACTGGACCAAATGGACTTCACAGACATATTGAGAACATTCCATCCCAAAGCAACGGAATACACATTCTTCTCTAGTGCCCATGGAACATTCTCCAGAATTGATCACATCCTAGGTCACAAATCAGGTCTCAACCGGTACCAAAAACTGGGATCATTCCCTGCATATTTTCAGACCACAATGCTTTGAAACTAGAACTCAACCACAAGAGGAAAGTGGGAAGGAACTCAAATACATGGAGGCTAAAGAGTATCCTACTAAAGAATGAATGGGTCAACCAGGAAATTAAAGAAGAATTAAAAAAATTCATGGAAACCAATGAAAATGAAAACACAACTGTCCAAAATCTTTGGGATACAGCAAAGGCAGTCCTGAGAGGAAAGTATATAGCAATACAAGCCTTTCTCAAGAAACAAGAAAGGTCTCAAATACACAATCTAACCCTACACCTAAAGGAGCTGGAGAAAGAACAGCAAATAAAGCCTAAACCCAGCAGGAGAAGAGAAATAATAAAGATCAGAGCAGAAATCAATGAACTAGAAACCAAAAGAACAGTAGAACAGATCAACAAAACTAGGAGCTGGTTCTTTGAAACAATTAACAAGATTGATAAACCCCTGGCCAGAGTGATCAAAAAGAAAAGAGAAATGACCCAAATCAACAAAATCATGAATGAAAGAGGAGAGATCACAACCAACACCAAAGAAATACAAACAATTATAAGAACATATTACGAGCAAATCTATGCCAGCAAATTAGATATCCTGGAAGAAATGGGTGCATTTCTAGAGAAGTATCAACTACCAAAACTGAACCTTGAAGAAATAGAAAACCTGAACAGACCTATAACCACTAAGGAAATTGAAGCAGTCATCAAAAATCTCCCAAGAAACAAAAGCGCAGGGCCAGATGGCTTCCCAGGGGAATTCTATCAGACATTTAAAGAAGAATTAATACCTATTCTCCTGAAACTGTTCCAAAAAATAGAAATGGAAGGAAAACTTCCAAATTCATTTTATGAGGCCACCATTACCTTGATCCCAAAACCAGACAAAGATCCCATCAAAAAGGAGAATTACAGACCAATATCCTTGATGAACATGGATGCAAAATTTCTCACTAAAATACTAGCCAATAGGATCCAACAGTATGTTAAAGGAATGATTCACCACGACCAAGTGGGATTTATCCCTGGGCTGCAAGGCTGGTTCAACATCCGCAAATCAATCAACGTGATACAATACATTAACAAAAGAAAGAACAAGAATCATATGATCCTCTTAATAGATGCAGAAAAAGCATTTGACAAAGTACAGCATCCTTTCTTGATCAAAACTCTTCAGAGTATAGGGATAGAGGGTACATAACTCAATATCATAAAAGCCATCTACGAAAAACCTACAGTGAATATCATTCTCAATGGGGAAAAGTTGAGAGCTTTTCCCCTAAGGTCAGGAACGCGGCAGGGATGTCCACTCTCACCACTGCTATTCAACATAGTATTAGAAGTCCTAGCCACAGTAATCAGACAACAAAAAGAAATCAAATGCATCCAAATCGGCAAAGAGGAAGTCAAACTCTCACTCTTGGCAAATGATATGATACTTTACGTGGAAAACCCAAAAGACTCCACCCCAAAACTGCTAGAACTCATACAGGAATTCAGTCAAGTAGCAGGCTATAAAATCAACGCACAGAAATCAGTGGCTTTCCTATACACCAACAACAAGACAGAAGAGAGACAAATCAAGGAGTTGATCCCATTCACAATTGCACCCAAAACCATAAGATACCTAGGAATAAATTTAACCAAAGAGGCAAAGGATCTGTACTCAGAAAACTATAAAATACTCAGGAAAGTAATTGAAGAAGACACAAAGAATTGGAAAAACGTTCCATGCTCATGGATTGGAAGAACCAACATTGTGAAGATGTCAATGCTACCTAGAGCAATCTACACATTCAATGCAATCCCCATCAAAATACCATCCACTTTTTTCAAAGAAATGGAACAAATAATCCTAAAATTTGTATGGAACCAGAAGAGACCCCGAATAGCCAGAGGAATCTTGAGAAAGAAAAGCAAAGCTGGCGGCATCACAATTCCGGACTTCCAGCTCTATTACAAAGCTGTCATCATCAAGACAGTATGGTACTGGCACAAAAACAGACACATAGATCAATGGAACAGAATCGAAAGCCCAGAAATGGACCCTCAACTCTATGGTCAACTTATCTTTGACAAAGCAGGAAAGAATGTCCAGTGGAAAAAAGACAGTCTCTTCAACAAATGGTGTTGGGAAAATTGGACAGCCACATGCAGAAGAATGAAACTGGACCATTTCCTTACACCACACACAAAAATAGACTCCAAATGGTTGAAAGACCTAAACGTGAGACAGGAGTCTATCCAAATCCTAAAGGAGAACACAGGTAGCAACCTCTTCGACCTCAGCCGCAGCAACTTCTTCCTAGAAACATCACCAAAGACACAGGAAGCCAGGGCAAAAATGAACTATTGGGATTTCATCAAGATAAAAAGCTTTTGCACAGCAAAAGAAACACTCCACAAAACCAAAAGACAACCGACAGAATGGGCGAAAATATTTGCAAATGACATATCAGATAAAGGGCTAGTATCCAAAATCTATAAAGAACTTATCCAACTCAACACCCAAAGAACAAATAATCCAATCAAGAAATGGGCAGAAGACATGAACAGACATTTTTTCCAAAGAAGACATCCAAATGGCCAACAGGCACATCAAAAAGTGCTCAACATCGCTCGGCATCAGGGAAATCCAAATCAAAACCTCAGTGAGATTCCACCTCATACCCGTCAGAATGGCTAAAATTAACAAGTCAGGGAACGACAGATGTTGGCGGGGATGTGGAGAAAGGGGAACCCTCCTACACTGTTGGTGGGAATGCAACCTGGTGCAACCCCTCTGGAAAACAGTATGGAGGTTCCTCAAACAGATGAAATTAGAGCTACCATTCGATCCAGCAATTGCACTACTGGGTATTTACCCCAAAGATACAAATGTAGAGCCCCGAAGGGGTACGTGCACCCCGATGTTTATAGCAGCAATGTCCACGATAGCCAAACTGTGGAAAGAGCCAAGATGTCCATCGGCAGATGAATGGATAAAGAAGAGGTGGTATATATACCCAATGGAATATTATGCAGCCATCAAAAGGAATGAGATCTTGCCATTTGCAACTACGTGGATGGAACTTTAGGGTGTTATGCTGAGTGAAATAAGTCAATCAGAGAAAGACATGTATCATATGACCTCACTGATATGAGGAATTCTTAATCTCAGGAACAAACTGAGGGTTGCTGGAGTGGTCGGGGGTGGGAGGGAGGGTGTGGCTGGGTGATAGACATTGGGGAAGATATGTGCTACGGTGAGCGCTGTGAATTGTGTAAGACTGTTGAATCACAGATCTGAAACAAATAACGCAACAGATTTTAAGAAAAAAGAAAAAGAAGAAGATAGCAGGAGAGGAAGAATGTAGGGGAGTAAGTCAGAGGGGGAGACGAACCAGGAGAGATGATGGACTCTGAAAAACAAACTGAGGTTTCTAGAGGGGAGGAGGTAGGGGGATGGGTTAGCCTGGTGATGGGTATTAAAGAGGGCACATTCTGCATGGAGCACTGGGTGTTATGAACAAACAATGAATCATGGAACACTACACCAAAACAAATTATGTAATATATGGTGATTAACATAACAATAAAAAAATTAAAAAAAAACACATTAATAAGAGGAGAGAGAAGAACCATATGGTCCTCTCAATTGATGCAGAAAAAGTATTTGGCAAAGTACAGCATGCTTTCCTCATTAAAACTCTTCAGAGTATAGGGATAGAGGGAACATTCCTCAAGTTGATAAAATCCATCTATGAAAAACCCACGGTGAATATCATCTTTCATGGGGAAAAGCTGAGATCCTTTCCCTTAAGATCAGGAACACGACAAATATGCCCACTCTCGCCAATATTCTTCAACAGAGTACTAGAAGAACTAGCAACAGCAATCAGACAACAGAAAGAAATAAAAGGTATTCAAATTGGCAAAGAAGATGTCAAACTCTCTCTCTTCACAGACAACAAGATACTTTATGTGGAAAACCCAAAAGACTCCACCCCCAAATTTCTAGAACTCATACAGCAATTCAGTAATGTGGCAGGACACAAAATCAATGCACAGAATTCAGTTGCTTTCTTATACACTAACAATGCAACTGTAGAAAGAGAAATTAAAGAATCGATTCCATTTACAATAGCACCAAAAACCATAAGATACCTTGGAATAAACCTAACCACAGAGGTAAAGGATCTGTACTCTAGAAGCTACAGAACACTCAAGAAAGAAATTGAAGAAGACACAAAAAGATGGAAAAATATTCCATGCTCATGGATCGGAGGAATAAACATTATTAAAATGTCTATGCTACCCAGAGCAAACTATACCTTCAGTGCCATCCCAATCACAATTCCAATGACATTTTTCAAAGTGTTGGAACAAACAATCCTAAAATTTGTATGGAATCAGAAAAGACCCCGAATCTCCAAGGAAATGTTGACAAAGAAAAATAAAGTTGGGGACATCACATTGCCCGATTTCAAACTATATTACAAAGCTGTGATCACCAAGACAGCATGGTACTGGCACAAAAACAGACATATAGACCAATGGAACAAAATACAGAGCCCAGATATGGACCCTCAACTCTGTGGTCAAATAATCTATGACAAAGCAGGAAAAAATATGAATTGGAAAAAAGACAGTCTCTTCAGTAAATTGTGCTGGGAAAATTGGACAGCTATATAGAGAATGAAACTCGACCATTCTCTAACACTGTACACAAACATAAACTCAAAATGAATGAAAGACCTCAATATGAGACAGGAATCCATCAAAATCCTAGAGAAGAACATAGGCAGTAACCTCTTCAACATCGGTCACAGCAACTTCTTTCAAGATATATCTCCAACGGCAAGAGAAACAAAATGGAAAATGAACTTTTGGGACTTCATCAAGATAAAAAGCTTTTGCACAGCAAAGGAAACAGTCAACAAAACAAAGAAGCAAACCACAGAACAGGAGAAGATATTTGCAAATGACACTACAGATAAAGGGCTGGTATCCAAATCTATAAAGAACTCAAACTCAACACCCAAAAAACAAACAATCAAGTCAGAAAATGGGCAGAAGACATGAACAGACACTTCTCCAAAGAAGACATACAAATGACTAACAGACACATGAAAAAATGTTCATCATCATTAGCCATCAGGGAAATTTAAATCAAAACCACTTTGAGATACCACATTACACCAGTTAGAATGGCAGAAATTGACAGGGCAAGAAACAACAAATATTGGAGAGGTTGTGGAGAAAGGGGAACCCTCTTACACTGTTGGTGGGAATGCAAGTTGGTACAGCCACTTTGGAAAACAGTGTGCAGGTTCCTCAAAGAATTAAAAATAGAGCTACCCTATGACCCAGCAATTGCACTCTTGGGTATTTACCCCAAGGACACAGATGTAGTGAAAGAAGGGCCATGTGCACCCCAATGTTCATAGCAGCAATGTCCGTGATAGCCAAACTGTGGAAAGTTCCGAAATGCCCTTCAACAGATGAATGAAAAAAGATGATGTGGTCCATATATACAATGAATATTACTTAGCCATCAGAAAGGATGAATACCCAACTTTTACATCAACATGGATGGGACTGGAAGAGATTATGCTAAGTGAAAGAAGTCAAGCAGAGAAAGTCAATTATATGGTTTCACTTATTTGTGGAACATAAGGAATAGCATGGAGGATATTAGGAGAAGGAAGGGAAAAATGAAGTGGGGGAAGCAGAGGGGGAAAGAAACCATGAGAGACTATGGACTCTGAGAAACAAACTGAGGGTTTTAGAGAGGAGGGGGTAGGGGGATGGGTTAGCCCAGTGATGGGTATTAAGGAGGGAGCATATTACATGGAGCACTAGGTGTTATATGTAAACAATGAATCATGGAACACTGCATCAAAAACTAATGATGTACTTTATGGTGACTAAAATAACATAATAAAATTAAAATAAAATAAAAATAAAATAAAATAAAATAAAATAAAGAGTTTGCCAAAGAAAGAAAATAAGAAACATCATTGAGGATTTGCTAGAAGGACTTTTTGGAAATTTTTGGTAAAAACGGTGATTATGAAGTCTTGCAAAGTAATTCCCTTTTGCTGCCTCTTTAAAATACTTAAAGATATATAATGTTTTCATGAAATTTTGACATCAATCTTTAGTTGGGGTGATGGAATACCAGGTCTCTAAAACTGTCTAAAACAGTTATATTTGGGTAACAGATGCATGTAAGTACTAGCAGTCCCTTATGTGTCCTTGGACTTGCTATATCTTTATGGATGTTTTCATATTTGGAGGTGTAGGGCATGGAATGGTAATCTTACCCATTAAACATGGCCTCCCTGAAAAGATGGCAGAGGTGGTTGCCCATTTTCCTGTTGACAAAATCCTGGACCTCTCAATAAAAGAATTCTAAATCAATCCCTAACTTCTTTTTTTTATTTTATTTTATTATGTTATTCACCATACAGTACATCACTATTTTTTGATGTGGTGATCCACGATTCATTGTTTTCATATAACACCCAGTGCTCCATACAGTACATGCCCTCCTTAGTACCTATCACCAGGCTAACCCATCCCCCACCCCCTCCCCTCTAAAACCCTCAATCCCTAACTTCTTTCATGTGGATAGGACTCTTCTACCTGAGAAGGTGATTCAAGAACCAGACACTTACTGATGTCTGCTTGTTTGGGTATTGGTTTATTTTAACCCACTCTCTCAGTCATAATTAGTGGAAATTCTTAGCTCTTAAACTGTCAGTATCCATTTAAATGATGGTGTGAGTTTTTGTCTTTATCCATGTGTTTATAAGTATTTTGGTGGTAAGTTTAAGAGGCTGTGTCTGAAGCTTGCTAGCCGAGTACCACTTTAAATGAGAAGTCTAAGTTGTCACTTAACAGAATTGGTAACTCCAAGTGAAACCTTCTTTTTATGCTTCCTTATGAAAACTCTAACTCTCCAATGGAGAAAATGATTTGGGGTATTCATCCACATAACATATTGATTTTTTATCCATTATGTTCAAGACTCTGTGTCTGGCCCTAGGGAAATAATTATTGGTATGATATCACTTCACCTCCAAAAGGGATAACAATCTAATGTAAAGATAGCCATGAAACACACAAATCTGGTGTGAGTGGAAGGAGCTATGACAGTGGCAAGCAGAGTAGCCTCACTTACACCAACCTAGGATTGCCTGGAATGAATAACCAAGGAATAATCAAGCATGGATAGACAGTTCTGGGTAAGACAAAGGGCTCCCACATACTTTTTTTTTCATTTGGGTTTAATATGAATGTGTTTTCCAATTATTCTTTAATAATTTTATTGAGATACAATTCACCTAATGTGTATTTTATTGGTTTTTAATACATTCACAAATAGGTGCAAGCATCCTCACAGTCAATTTTAGAACATTTTTGTCACATCCAAAAGAAACCCCTTACCCTTTAGCTATTATTCTCCTATACCCTCCCCTCTACCCTCAGCCTTACACAACCATTAATATACATTCTGTCTCTGTAGATTTTCCTATTTTGTATTTTCGAATAAGTGGAGTTATATATAAAAGAGCATGTGCTCTTTTGTGACTGGGTTTTTTCACTTAGCATAGTGTTTTCACTAAACATAGAATTACCATAAGACCCAGCAATCATACTCCTAGGTATGTGGAAGGAGAAATGACAACATATGTTCACACAAAGTCATGCATGGGAACATTTATAGCAGCATTATTCATAATAGCCAAAAAGTGGGGAAAAAACTCAAATGTCCATCAACAAATGAATGCATAAAGAAAATGTGGCATATCCCTATATTGCAATAGTATTCAGCCATAAGAAGGAATGATGTACTGATACATGGCTACATTCCTCAAGCTGCTTTACCTGTGTTCTGAGGTGGTGAGAATGAGAGATGTAAAACAGGTTAGGATTAAAATTATCACCAACTCTTGTTGGTCTGAATTGCATTGTCAACAGGACTTACTAAATGAAGTTCCTAGACCCAATTCCTATTTGACACTCTCAACCTGGAAATAGCATCAGATTCTACAGGTTGACAGCAAGACTGCCACTGTGCCTCTGCCACCCCCATACCACGTCAGATGTCAGTAGCAAGCCCAAGCTGTTACCTGGCTTCTCACTGACTGGTTACAAAGTAGAGGCTGCAAGGATCCCTTCCAATTTGGGAGGCCAATGGAAAGTCCAGGTTGTTACCTGTACTTTGGACCAAACTATCAATCAACGGTTCCTACAACCTCCTCCTCCAATTCAATTAATTTTCTAGAGTGGTTCCCAGAACTCAGAGAAACATTGTACTTACTAGATCACCAGTTTATTATAAAAGGATATAACTCAGGGAAAGCCAGATGGAAGAGATGCATAGGGCAAGGTGTGGGGAAAAGGTGCAGAGCTTCCATGCCCTCCCCAGGCACACCACTCTCCCAAAACATCCATGTCTTCACCAACCCAAAACCTCTCCAAATCCTATCCTTTTGGGTTTTTATGGAGGCTTCATTACATATGCATATTTGATTAAATCATCGACCATTGAAGAAGCATTCAACCTTCAGCCTGTCTCCCTCTCCTTGGAGGTCAGAGGGTGGGACCGAAATTTTTGACCCTCTAATCTCATGGTTGGTTCCTCTGGTGACCAGCCCCCAACTTTAGTTCCGTAAGTCCTCATTAATATAGTATAGAGGACAACTTTAAATTTTCATCACTTCAGAAATTCCAGGGGGTTTAGGAACTGTAACCATAGAAAAAGACCAAATATTTATTTCTTATAAATCACAATATCACACACACTCTCCTTCATTCTCCTTCCAAAATCTTCCCAAAGAGTCTCTCAGATCAGAGGCCTATCAGGTTGAAGAGAAATTTAAAAAAGAAAAAAAATAAACAACTCAAGAGCAACTTTCATTCAAAAGAGGAAACAAAATCTCTCCATTTAAACTGGCTGAGCACCAATCCTTCCCACCCCCACACCATGAGAGGTATTATGGGGATTGTTGGGGGAGGTCATCTAGAGGACATGACCGCTGGTTGACTTGCAGCAGGACTTCACCTCCCCCCTCCCCAGCACTTGGAATGGATGTTCTGCTCACAGTTCCCACAGCCAGAGCCATTTGAGGGATGCAGCCTTGAGAGGGTAATGTGTTGTTGAGACTGTCCGGATGGTACACATGACTCAACCTCATCAATGTGTCTATATAAACTTTTAAGACTCAGGCACTAAGGTGCAGTGATCAACTCATCTTGTGACTGCCCAAGAGATGCCTCATAGATTTCCTTGCTTATGACACCTTACTTCCTCCTAATCTGGAGTGGTCTGCTTCTTTCTTCCATCTCTCCTTGTTCCCTGTCTATGGGGGCCAGTTATGAACCAACAGCGATATAGTAAAGAGAATAAAAACAGCAGTCAGTGCTGTGTGGAGAACAAATTCTTTCTCCTTGTTCAGTTGTCTGTTACCAGGGTTTCAAGCTGTTTAAGATTTAGATTACACTGTATCTTTCTCAGTGCCACAGGACAGATTATCACTACTATGACACTGTGTTTCTATGTCGCTCTGTTTTTGTCTCTCTGTGTCTCTTGCATCTCTCTTGGAAAAATGTTTATGCCTATTCAGGTTAAAAGAATTTTCTTAAGATTTAGTGTCCCTTTTTCAAGGACTAAGTGACACATTTCTTTTTTTTTTTTAAGATTTTATTTATTTATTCATGAGAGACAGAGAGAGAGAGAGCAAGAGAGAGGCAGAGGGAGAAGCAGGCTCCCAAGGAGCAGGGAGCCCGATGCGGGACTCGATCCCAGGACTCCGGGATCGTGACCTGAGCCAAAGCCAGACGCTTAACCATCTGAGCCACCCAGGCGCCCTAAGTGACACATTTCTTATTCACCCAAATCTCAGTTTTGTGTACCTTTCATTTGGTATAAACATCCCATATTTTGAAGTACAGACTTTTCTTTGGACCAGTATAAGAACTTAAAGATAATTTCCACTTATGCTATCCACTCATTCTATAGAGCAAGAAAATAAGGACAAAAGAGGTGTAATGAAATAGCCAAGATTACAGTCATATAGAAGCAGAACGAGCATCAAAATCCAGTCTTCTAGACCCTTAATGCTCTTTATTTTTTGTTATTTTTTAAGTTTTTCTTTAAATTCCAGTTAGTTAACATACAGTATAATATTAGTTTTAGGTGTACGATTTAATACTCTTTAAACTCTTCATCCCCCCCCCACCTGTTGTGAAAAACTTGGAAGTCTTCAAGATTTGAAGCCTTTGAAAATTGTCCGTCTCTCTTTTCTCTCCAACCAAGAGCAACTTCTCTGTGAATGTTTCGTGAACCACCCCAGAGCCCATGCCATTGTAAGATTGTCTTCCATCCCCATTTACTTCTCCCTCAAACCCATTAATGATAATTAACAGCGTGACGGCTATCCATGCAGTCGTTTTACCTCTTCCCAGAGACCTCTCTGCTCACCATCAGATGTTGCTCTGGCAAAAATTTGATTCCTCATGCAGTGGGTACTGCGTTGCCGCTCTCAACAAGTTTGTAGGACTCTGGATTGCAAATCAGAATATAATTTTAGGGTGACAAAAAAATAGAACATCCTGAATACCAGGATCCTCCAAATATCCTCTTCTTTTTAGTTCCTACCCTTTTACTAGTGCTTACTGTGAAAACACTCTATTCAAGTCAGCATTTATTTATTGGATCTGGGCATCTGCTAAAGGCTTGGGGAAACAAGAGGGGCTCCTGGGTGGCTCAGTCGGTTGGGCAACTGATTCTTGGTTTCAGCTCAGGTCATGATCTCAGGGTCATGGGATCGAGCCTGGCATGGGGCCCCGCATTGGGCTCTGTGCCCAGTGCAGAGTCTGCTTGGGAGTCTCTCTCCCTCTCCTTTTGCCCCTCCCCTCACTCTTTCTCTAAGTAAATAAATAAGATCTTAAAAAATAAATAAATGCTCAGGGAAACAAGAAACATATTGAAGAGGTACTTGATGGGGAGAGGGAATAGAAGTCTCTTTTCAAACTAATAGAAAAAATAATCCTACTTTAGTTCAGTGATGTAATAACATATCTGAATGCAGACTTGTCTGTAGGAGAATCACCTACAGGTACAGATTTTTAGGCTTCATTTTCAAAGTTTCTCATTCAAGGACCCAGGGAGAAGTCAGGAAACTATTTTTGTGAAGTTCCCTAGATGACTTTCATAGCAGTTTGAAGCCAGATTTGATTTTTCTCATCAATATTTTGTAGTTTGGGGCATTCAAGTTTTGTGTGATTCTTGCACATAGTCTGTTACATTTATCCATAAAGATTTTATGCATCTTGATACAATTACAAGTGGTACCATTTAATTAATTTCATTTTTCAAATTACATAAATATTCAATTAATATTATTGTGCATCTTTGGGATTTCCTGTACATTCAAGAGAGAGAATCTTAAGCAGGCTCCACACCCAGCCAGTGAGCCTGAGGCAGGGCTCAATCTCATGACCCTGAGATCATGACCTGAGGCAAAATCAAGAGTTGAAAGCTTAACAAACTGAGCTACCCAGGTGTCCCAAGAGAAAGTAGTTTTATGCCTTCCTTTCCAGTCTATGTTTTTATCTCTTTCTCCTGTTGTATTGAACTGACTAGGATATGCAATACGATTTTGAATATGAGTGGTGAGAATAGATGTCATTCCCTGTTCCCGATCTTAGGGGAAAATAAAGTGTGATTTTAGCTGTAGGACTTTTGTAGATATGCTTTATTAGTTTGTGGAAGATTCCTTCTATCCCTAGGTATTGGAAAATTTTTTTCAGGGGTGGGATGTTAGTCATGAATAGATATTGAATTTTGTCAAATATTTATTTTTGCATCTATTGGGATGATCATATAATTTTTCTTTTTAAATTGGTGTGTATGGTGAATTATAATGTTTGATTTTTGAAATTTGATTAATTTCTGGGAAAAACTATTCCTGAGATAAACTCCATTTAATCATGGCACATTTTACATGTATTTATATACACACACACACACACACACTTTTGTGAGTATATATACACACTTTTGTGTGTGTGTGTGTGTATATATATATGTATACATATATATATACACTTTTTATATATACTGTATTTGATATGCTTATATTTTCCTAGGAATTTTTGCATCCTTGTAATCTCAATATGATAGTAGAGTTTATAGGCTAAGTGTTTTAGAATAAAGAGAAGATTGAGTTCTGGACTAAATTCTGGCCCAGAATGTGGAATATGATTCATTCTAAGCCATTGCTGTTAACTTTAATAATATTAATAAAAATCCCTTGCATTGATTATCAATTTACACTGTGAAATCCTTCATAAGCATTATTTCATAAGATAACTTTGTGGAGGGATATTCTTTTTTTTTTTTTTCATTTTTCAGACATAGCAACTGAAATTTGGGAAGATGAAGTACCTTGCTCAAGTTCTAGTTCTCACAGTTTATAAACTTTCATTGATAACTAGGGGACTACACTTCAATATAGCAGTTATTTTGGAATATAACATTTTAAATTTCAAGTCAGTGTTCTTAACATTTCCCCTACCTTCTTACAAACAATTTGGCTTATAAGTTTATCTAGATATTTTGGCATAGATGATTTATTTTTATGCTTCTGGATACCTTATTCTGTATTCCTCTCTTTTTCCCTGTGCATGTTCAATCTTGAAACCCTAGATATTTAGGGTCTGCATGATCTATTTACTAATCCTCCTCACACACACCAACACATCTCAACCATCACAATTACTAGGACGTTCATTCATGGCATCATTTTTTGTTTGTTTTTTGTTTTTTTGTTTTGTTTTCTAATTCATGGCACCTTAAAGAATATTTCCGTAAGTCTAAAACACTATCAGATGCATTATCAGTAGCACCATTAGCTTATGTACTACCAGGAGAGAAATTTACGATTGCAAAATTTTTAATGATGCCTTCTATTACCACATTCATTATAATTTGAATAGTAGCAATGTTAAAATGTGAAAAAGGCTGCTTCGGTTATCTGTTGCTGTGTAATGATCTACTCCCAAATTTAGTGGCTTAATATAAAAATTCACTGGTAGTTTTCATGGTTCTGTGGGTTGGCTGGGCTCAACTGAGCCATCCTTTCTTGGATTTTCTCAAATAACTACATTCAAATGAGAGTTTTGAGTATAGTAATTTAAGGCATCACTGGGATGGATGTCCCAGACGGCTCATTCACATGGATGGCAGTTGATGTTGACTGTTGGATGAAAGCTTAGTTGTACCTGGTGAATAGACTGCCCACACATAACCTTTCCACATGGCAGGTGATTCTCACAACATAGAAACTGGGTTCAAAGAGGGAGTATTTCAAAGTGTGTCCCAGAAAAACAAAGTAGGTGCTGCCAATCTAATTAAGGGCCAGACCTGTAACTAGACTACTATTATTTCATTTATAATCATTTAGTTAAAAAAAGTCTTAGGGCTTCCCTGATTCCAGTGAATAGAGAAATGGACTCTCTATCTTGTTGGAGGATTAGCAAGTGCAAGTATATTACAAATATAAGTATGCCTCTGTGAGTTCAAGAAAAAATTTGAGAATATGCATCCAACTTGTTAATTGTATTTGCTCCTGGGTATAGAGGACTGGAAAGGGTGACTTTAACTTCTTTATAGAACTAAAATATAAGTGTTGGAATTATAGCATCACCTTTTAACATGATTTCCAAATACATTTTAAAGAATATTAAAGAAATATGTTCTGAATTAATGTTGGCTAGCTGACTTCCCTCAAGTTTTCCGTGATTCCTCAAGAGATAGAAGTGAATACTACTATTGAAACCATAGTTTATCTGAATGTCCCACAATTCTGTTTTTCTAAAAAATTGCTTTAGAAAACCCTTGTCATATTTTTAACCTCCACCATTCCACAAGAATCAACTCCTCAAAGAAATAAAATTTAGTAACTTTATTCTTCAAAGTCCAGTGCCCACATTTTTGGTAAGGGAGTAAGCCTTAGAAAGGCAAGAGAAGACAATTGGGGAAGTTAAGGCTAGAAAACTGTGCTCTTCATCCTTTGTATTATGTCAATTGCCATGATGATGGGAAGATGAAGGAACGTGGGGGATTCTAATGGTACTTTTTAGCTATTTCAACATACCAACTCTTCATGAAATCTTCTCATTCTCTTTGTCTAGACAAGGCCATGTATCAAAAAACGATCCTAAAGGCAAATGGCTTCCATTTCTTTCTATATGATTTATTTTTCACCCCAGGATGTCCCTCCTCCCTTCAAAAAGACTACATCTACTAAAAAGGAAAGGGATGGAATGGGTACTTATAATGGAATTATAATTGATTCCCAGTTAGAGGAATAAACAAGTGATTACTCACTATAGGGACACTACAGCATCAATCATTACTATGAAATCAAATTTAATTGTTCATCTTATTTTTAGTAAAATCTCATCAGGTGAAAGAATTGCAAATTGGAATGGAGGCTTTTGAAGACTTCAAAATGAAGTCTGAGAGTTTAAAGATTGATATACCCCAAATCTATCATAGAAGACTTTATGATTACCCTGTGCATGTTGTTTCCTTTATTTACTATAATGTTTTCTCCTTGGGCTACCCTATTTTCTGAACTTCTATTCAAGCATGCTATAGTGAGAAATCAAATTTACCATATTTATAGTTAATTTCCCCTTTCCTGATTTTCTCCCTCCCTGTCCATGAAACTTCTTTTACAGATTAGATTGACACTGAGTAAGGTGTATTCAGAGTTTGAGCTTGAATTTGTTATGACAGGTAATAAATCACCTGAAAATTCTTTTTGAAGTATTTGAGGAGGTGTCAAAATCACTCTTGTAGCAAGTTGATGACAGGGATTATTTTTTCCCTCAGATGACAAGAGCTTTCACACTCACACCAACTGTAGACTGGTTACTGAACTAATGACCCAATTCTAATTGAATGCCTATAATATTTCTTGTCATCTGTTCTGTGGTCATGAAGAGGATGGAATGCTGAAGGTGTTGATTTGGGATGTTTTTTAAAGATTTTACTTATTTATTTGAGAGAGAGAGAGAAATTTTGAGCAGGAAGAGGGGCAGAAGGACAAGCAGACTCCCCGCTGAGCAGGGAGCCCAATGCAGGGCTTGATTCCAGGACCACAAGATCATGACCTAAACTGAAGTCAGACACTTAACCAACTGAACCACCCTGGTGCCCCAGATTTGGGATTCTTTTTTAAAATATCTTTTAATACACAATCAGAGAAAACATATTATTAATGTCATAAGTGTTTCCTCCCTATTCTTTTATGCTCAAAATAAGCAGGAAATCTAGTTAGATTAATCAGTACTATTTCTCTCCAAGATTCCCAGGTGACACCATTAGGGAAAAAAAGATAAGAGGCCTGTGACCCTCTGGTCAAAATACAAGTTGAATTTGTTAAATTTCATCTGGGCCTTCAGTATTCAGTATTCCTATTCATCTTTCCTACAAAAGATACCCCAAACCTTTTTTTTTTTTACACACTTTCTTCCTCTTGGCAGATGACCTGATCTTTAGCTAGAAAATCCGTCCTTTTCCAGAACAATGGGACTGTCTACCTTTCTTCCCATTGATTTCTCTTGCAACTTGTTCTATTGTTATCTTCTCCCAAGCCCTGCCCCCAATGCCATATCACACCCTACAACCAGCCTTTCATTCTGCCCTTAAATATATCAAGTATTTCCTCCCTAGAAAAACCTTCTCATGACTCTTTCAGGATTATTTTTCCTTGCCTTCATTTTACAGCCTGATTCCCACTCTCTTTCACCCCTTAATCTGACTATAGTTTCCTTCACGGTAGGAAATATATGTCTCACAGGTCAGGAGTAGATTCGTGATAGTTACAACAATAAATTTTATTCTCATTCTTTGATATCTCTCTGCACACTGATTCTGTTACCTTCCTCCTCTGTATTGAAAAATCTTTCCATGTTGGTTTTTTGTGGTTTCCTCCTCCTTTGATTATTCTACTTACTTGTCTTCACTTGCTTTTCATCACTTATGTGGAGGTTTCTCACAGTTCTATTGCCTAATGTACAGTAAGACAAACACTGATACCAGTTTTTGGAGTAGAGAAAAGGGGTTTTATTGCAAGGCACCAAGCAAGGAGAGGGAAGAAGATTTCTTGAACCTCCTCAAAGGGTTAGGGTTGAATGTATTTAAGGGCAAAGGGTCAGAATGTGGAATATGCTGACTGGCTATAGTGACAAAGAGAGGTGGCCCCTTTTTGGGGCATGTGCATTCAGAAATAATGCCTCTTCTTAGGACAGATATTCAAAGAATGGTGGTGTTAATTATGACCAATGCAGAGAGATGTTGGGGTTTGTTATCAGAGAGGTTATTTTCGTTCACTCTTGCTCCCTTCTGCACAAGAATTCTTCCCAGTTCCACTCCTAGCTGGTCTTACTCATGTTCAGTGTCTGTAAGACAGGGTCATGAATCCATCAGGTTAAGAGAGTTTTCTTAGGGTAGAACTGTTAAGCATTTGTTAACATGTCGGTTTCATTCTTAGTGTTTTCCTTTAATCTATTTTCTCTCCCTGGGATGATATCTAAACTTTTATAGTTTTACTTACCTTATTTATTTGTTTGTTTGTTGTTTGTTTATTTATTTGCCAATAACAACTGCAATTCTTAGGTGGTCTCCCATCCGAGTACTAACCAGGCTGGACCCTGCTAAGCTTCTGGGATCAGAGGAGATCAGGCATGTTCAGGGTGGTATGGCCATAGACTTACATACCTATTTTTTTAAGTACTTATTCTTAAAAAATATATACTTCCAAATCTATATCTCCTCAATTATTTCTCCTTCTGTATTTTAGCTTTCCAAGAAAAAAAATCTGGGAGCTATTTGTAAAATTGTCCATTATTTCAGTCTCTCCATTTGGACAAATAAACATTGAAGGGGAGCAGAATTATCACCCTAAAATATGCCTCTTGAGCTGATTAGTTTTTGAGAAACAAACAAACAAAAAAAAAACAGAAAAATCTCTGAAAACCAAGTAGAAGTTACCCTTTTGTAAGGTACATTGACATTTATAAGGCAATCTCCATTTGTAAGTGTATCTCCTTCTCTTGTAACAGGAAGAGGAGAATGACTAAATTTCTCATAACTCTTATCAATGAAGAAGACAAGTTCTAAAAGCTATGTGATAACCATACCCTTGTTTTGTTGTTGAAAACTTACCTCCTTGCTTGGGAGCCAAAATATAATTTGAAGACAGAGTTTAGGATAAACAGTAGCTTTATTGCTTTGATGCGCCAAGGAGGCTGCAGCTGGCTATGGCTTTCAAAAACTTCAAGCCATCCAGAGGAAGGGGCTGGGGGTGGGGGTTTATAAGGGAAATAGAGAATCTCGCTGGTTTCAACAGGAATTGTGTACTGCTGCCAGCCTCATTGATCATGTCTTCAGGGTGGTACCAGGTTCTTGAAACAAAGGCTAAGAAGGGAGGAGGGGGGGTTTTCAGAAGAGAGGAAAAGAGTTACTTAGTTTAAAATTGAGCTTCCTTAAAGCATGAGTGCAGCTATTTTTATTTTTGTTCAACTTTATGCTTTTAAGGGGTTTCAGTTTATTGGGCTTTTCCCCAATAGCCTCTCATAACTGGCTTCCCCAATCAACGGGGCATTTCTATCTTTATCTGAAGATAATATTTAAGGTGGTAGCTTGGTACATTTCAGAGTTACTCAATTTTCCTGTGTCTCTCCCATGTATAGAGGAGGTGTACACATTATTAAACTTCTATTTGCTTTTCTCCTGTTAATCTTTTTGTTATAGAGTGGGTCTCCGCCAAGAACCTAGAAGGGTAAAGAAAAATTATATTTCCTCTCCTGTAACATCTAAGCAAGACTAACTCAAAATATTTCTAATTGATTCATTTCCGTCCACCTGCATACACTGCTTCATTTCTCTTTAAAGCTTCATAATGTCTTGTCTGGACATGTGAAACACTCTCCTCACTGTCCTTCACATCTTCACTTTCTCTTTGCTCCATTCAATTCTCTAACAGATATTTTGGTAGAGTAGTCTTTCAAAACACAGGCCTAAACATGTCATTCTTTTACCCATAGACTCTTTGCAACGGCTCTTCAAAATGTGCTCCACTAAACATAAGACCTATTTCTCTTTCAAATCATTATCATCATGTGATAAATCAATGCCAGCTTCTTTTGTCATTTCTTTAATGAGAAAAGTGAAACTTAAGAGACAAAAGCCTGAGGTTGCTCTTAGATCTGAAAATAGATCTGAAAATATTATAATCCAGATTTTTTTCTGCTTATCATGCTGACTATACTTATTCAAACTCAGACCTCTTCTAAATAAGTGAAGTAACAAAAAATAAAAGCCATTGGTATCTGTCATGATAAATGGGTACCCACTAAATAAAAAGTAGTAACAATTCAAAGCAATTTGATTATCAACCTGGATGGATATTAAAATCACCTAGGAGTTGTTAAGGGCTTTTTTCTTTTTTTTCTTTAATGTTGATGCATAAGCTTCACCAGAATCTCCAGCAATGGGACCCTGACACCAATATGTATATTAACATCCCTAGTCAATTCTAATCACAGAAAGGGCTGGGAACCAACAGTCTCCCTTGCTACCCAGAGTATGATCCTCCCACCAGTAGTAACAGTGTTACTCTCAGAGCTAGTTAGAAATGCAAAACCTGGGATGTGTTCTGGGATTCTGTATTTCTCAAGCCATTTCTGAAAGTGGTCCATGGGATGTTACAGGAAATATATTTAAGAAACACTGGATTAGGAAGATGGTTTCTATACAGGAAAAAAAAAAGACAGAAACATTGGATTACATAAAGTTAAACAGAACTGTTCGGTGTTTTTAATATGCAACTGTATGAAAAGTTTCTCTAAGAAGAGATGGGGTATTCAGAATTGACCAAACTCACTTATCACAATACCCTGGAGTTTTGTTTTGTTTTGTTTTTTGTTTTGTTTTTGAGTTGTTGGCTTGTTTTTCATGGAATTTCCTCAGATTAAAATGTTCCACAGAACACACTTTAGTAAATATTGATATAACAATGTTTCTCACAGGAGAACTATTGGCATTTTGGATGTGGGACAGTGTTAATGATGGTTATTATTAAGAGCCTCTCCTACACATTTTGGGAAGTTTTGCATCCCAGAGCCCTGTTCACTAAAAACAGCACTTTCTGGTGATTTTGGTCATTGAAAATACCCCCTAAATTACCAAACACTCTCAGGAGGGTGGTACTTCCCCAGGTTATGAGCCATCTTGTAGCTGGTCATTAGACACAAAGATTAGGGGAGATTAAGTTTACCAATCAGGTTTTCACTGCAAATCTCTGAGCCATGTTAATATTGGTCTAGATCTTTCTTGTTGTCTTTGGCCCATTATGTTAAAACATTGATAGCTCCTGATGCCATTATTTTAGATTGGTCAAGCCCTCATTTAGAGCATTTGTAAGATACACTGAGGCCCAAGGTTGTCAGACGGTCCTGTCTTATGCAAAGATCACAAAACTTCATGCCTGATGGAGAGCATTGCACCAATGATGTATATGGGATTGCCTGGACCAGAAAGACCTTGAGATCACATCAAGTTTAGCCTTCTATCCACCTTCCACATGTCCACCAAAGATATTTTTTCCTAAATCACAGATCAGATTATGTAATTCCCTTATTGAAAAATCCTTTATTGAATTCCCATTGCTAAAGATTAAAATCTAGATCCTTCATGTGACATTTAAAAAGTGGCATAATATGTGAGCAAATTGCCTTTTCCACACATACGTGTACACTCACATTCACATTCTATTTCTTCATTTCTCTGTCAATTCCAATAACATGAGCCTTTTCTGACTGAGTTCTCTGCCAAATGAAGTATATATGCTTTATATCTCTAAGTTTTTGCTCTTATTACTTGGAATGCCCTTTTCAACTTGACTGACTGATAAAAATCCTACTTAACTTTCAAATCATCTTACAAATGTCACCTTCTCTGCAAAAAATTCCTCAACATTTCTACCTATCACTAGACAGCAATCCACCTGGAATTATAATGAGTGGTAAGTATGGTGGTAGAGATCTTCCTACCTTCCCTACATTCGCATTTGGGCTCTTTGAGGAGAGCACTTCTGCAGACTTTTTGTCCTCTGGCATCATGCTGAGAAGGCAGCTTTCATTGTCTATGAATGGCTTTACTTGTCCCTGCTCATAGGAACAAATATAGTTAATCTAATTTGTGAGACTGGCCTATAATGAGCAGCATTGTTCTACTAGCTGTTGGGTTACTTTGTCTAAATATTAGGAAATGCATTTTACCTTTTCCTTCTATTTCCTGTCTCACAGATGAATAAGAAGACCAATGGAAAGATTATTCTGTTTCCTACTACTATGTGGTGAGAATCTTTGAGTCAGGGTCCTAAAACTGCCTTCTAAAGACAGTAACCTCAATCTCCCTCTGTCTGTCTTTCTCTCTGTCTGGTCCATCTGACCCCCTCTGAGTCCATATTTCTCTTTGTCTTCTCTTTCTCCTTGCCCATATGCACATGTTCTCTGTTGCTTTCTGACTCTGTCTTCCTACATTTTTTCCCTGTGAGTAACTGGTAAGTATAGAAGGCCTGAATTATTTTAGCTGGTAAAGTCAACTCCTCCCTTAGGTGCATGTTCCAAGCTGTAAACATGGGTGGGTGGTAAAAGGATTCTATCAGACTTAAATTTAAGCCACATTCTTCAATCTGCTTTTACCTTGAGAGACTTGTACTTTGGAGTTACTGGTCTCTTGCTTGACTGATTAAAAGTTTTTCACTTTTGTTTTATTTTCTTCATTCTTGACTTTCCATTAGATGTAGAGAACCCTCTGACTTGATCTCCAGCATGTTGGAATTTTAGAGGGTGATGGTCACAGGGAGTGCTGGGAAAAAAGAATGGCAGCAGCTATCTTGTGGTTATACTGATTCTGATTCTTCAGAAATGCAGAATAAATAAGATAAATAAGATAAATAAATAAATAAGAGAGCTTGGGTTTTCAGAAGGCAACTATCACAAAGGAAGACAGGTTCCATTTAAGTAAGACGCTCCTAGGATGAGACCAAGAAAACTAAGATGTGTTGGAAGACATCTGGGCTTGTTGTAGGAAGACACTATGGGGAAGAAGGCAGCCTCAGTAAGAGCTGGTTTCTAGATGCGACATTATTGAAAATTTTTAGGTTTTGAAAGAATACAAGAGCATTTGAGACTCTTCACATGCTCTTCCTCTCTAATTCCCATCCCCCCAAATACTGTCTGGATGTCTTTGTTGTGTTCTTTGTAATGACAGTCTGAGCTATACTAAGGCCTACTTGCTAGAAACACAATTTTGCTTAGCATGATTTGTGAAAGTCCTATATTTTTGCATTTTCTTAGAGAGGAAGAGCATGTGTAGTTGTAGAGCTGATTGTGTGATATACTTCTGGGTCCTATTGAATTTTGGATTCTTTATAAAAGTGGAGCTCCTGAGAGTCTTAGAGTAGGATTAATATAACTCTGAAGATGCTGAAGGAGCCACAGCTATGCAGAGGAATCCAGATATTACTTGAGAGAAATTCTTTGAGTTGAAACAGAGCATATTAAGATATTGTCATTGAAAACTTTTTTAAAGATTTTATTTATTTATTTGACAGAGAGAGACAGCGAGAGAGGGAACACAAACAAGGGGAGTAGGAGAGGGAGAAGCAGGCTTCCCGCTGAGCAGGGAGCCCAATGCGGGGTTTGATCCCAGGACCCTGGGATCATGATCTGAGCCGAAGGCAGACACTTAATGACCCAGATGCCCCATAAGTCATTGAAAATTTTAATTTGGATTTCTATAAACTATAAAGGGTGGATGATTTCATTTTGGGGATTTAACTTTTCTTACAGAGGACAGAAGTAATATTATTTAAATATGGATTTTTTTATATTACAAAATCTTTATTGTTTTGAATAATCTTAATCTGTCCCATAGCACTCACTGTCCTCCATGCCCTGGTGAGACACACTGGACTGCGTGAGAAGGAAAATGGAAGATGGGAAATTAAATTGGAATAAAGTATAATTCATATTATTTCTTTACTTATTTTAGATTCCTCTGAACATAAACACTGAACTACCCATGTCTTTTCCTAAGAGAACAGAAAGGCTCAGTGGTAACAGAGATTAGGAAGCAGCATGAGGAAGGTAAGTACAGATCAAACATGATTTGTTTGCTAGTCTTTCTCCTTGATGGGTTTATAAATATGCCTGGTTAATAGATATTACTATGGCCCTTGGGATGAAAGAACAAAATCTGAGGAACGTCAGAAGAAACCTCGTTTTTCTGATATTCTCACATTAGCTCCTTTGGAATTTCTATAAAGGAATTTCTGTTTTACTACCCCACCTTTCCCCTCGCTCACTCTTCCCTGTAGCAATAAGAGCAAATAGTTGGACTGGTGAGAATTTGTCATTCAATAGGCCACATATCCTCTACCAGTTGGTGTTCTTTATTTGAACTCACCACTCATGCAATACATGGTCTCTTACTTGAACTGTATTTGCTCTCAGGCACACTGAGTGTTCATGTGCTCTTGTCTTCTCAAATATGCATTGTTTTCATGCAATAAACATGTTATAAGACAAGGACAGATCCATCTCCTGACTATATTACCTCCCCTTAAAATTTGCCCTGCCATTCTTGAACTTCCATTTCACAGGCCATTTAGTGTATGAGCAGTTCCCAAGCAAAGCTTATGCTACAGATCCCTGGTCCCCATCAGTAAGCCCCGAGGTTTATAGATTTAGGAAGGGAGTGAGATCGCTCATTATCATACCAATTTAAATCCACACTCTCTAACCAGTATTCCAGAAATCCCACCTTTTGGGATAAGTGAGAATTAACTTGTCTGTTGATAAATTTATTTTTTGATCTCTATTTAGACAGCTTTTGTGTTTATCTGGTCCTGACTTCATCTTTGATGTCTTATTTGGATTCCCCTCTCTGCTTTAGTAATCTCGCCTGAGCCGTCACCCAACGGACTTTCATCTCTGTTTCCTCCCTTGATTTTGATTTCCCCTAGTTACAGACATCCACACTCATTTCATCTTTCGATCCATCCTTTTCCCATCCCTTCCCCTGGCCTGCTTTCCCTGGACATGTTGTCACGTTGCAATTGCTCTATGAAAGTGTTAAATTTGAATCCCTATCTCCCCAGTACTATTACAAGGAGAGACATGATTAACAAGGAAAACAACTTCTTCAACCTCCATGAGATTAATCTCTAGAAATTAAACATGGGCCATCTTTGGAACTGGGAACAAACAAACTGGGAGCCCAGATTGAATTTCATGTTGCTTACCCTTAGAGAATTTAAGGTAATTAAACTTTCTGGACAGCCAGTGTAGCTAGCCCACCAGGGATCCATTGAGGAACCTTTTGGAAAAGAACTTACTCCAAATGCAGAGAGGCCATTTGACAAGCTAAGTTCATTGTCAATAAGGAGGATAATTATGAGTATGAGAATGTAAGCTGCTCAGATTCTCTCTAAAGCAACACAAATTACTTAAAATCAGGTATGGATAGACCAAATAAAATATGAAATGCCTGTATAACTCACTCCCTAAGAGAAAATACATTGTGAATTGTTAAGATCATAATTCTCTTTCACATCGATGAACAACTGTCTCAAATTTTTTATCTGGTGCATTCTCTGCAATACCAGGCATGCTGAGCAGTCACTGCAGGGGCCTTATCAGTGTCACTGTAGGCTGACATGGTCTGGTGGGATGGATTTGTGGTCTGTTTGCTCCAAGCAAAAGGGAGTCTGTGGTGTCTGTGGTGAATGCAATTGCAGATTGTGGCTGGATGTGTACTTTGTTTATTACTATTGTTCATGGAAATGTTAGTTGCAATTCAATAATTCTCTTTAGTGTCTGAATGTTTCTAACCCTGATTAACTTATTAATGTTGTATACACATGCCGTGGCATTTTCCTTAATTTTTGTTGCACACCTAACCTTATAAAAACATTATATCTGCATATAATCATACCTACACACATGCATTTAATCAATTAGATTTGAGTTGAGAGCTATGTACAAAGACCTCAAGTAGATCATGCTTAGGGTATAAATTGTAAGTAATTTCAGGTAGTAGAATCTCTAACTTGCAGGAGATTTTATATATTTACTATCAGATCATCAGATTACAATTTGGGAAATGATTTACAGTACAATTTATGCTTTACTTAAGGTTTTTTTGTATAGTTCTCAACTCAAACCTAATTGATTAAATGTAGATGTATGAATATATGTATATTACATTTTACTTTTCAGATTTGCATACACATATAACACAATTATAAATTAACTATTCCATGTAACATTGTTTTCTTTGTTTTATAAATAACTTGTTTGAATTCTGCATTGGTAAGAATTATCTAATCTAATAAAGTGGAATTCATAGCTGTTTCTCCCACAGTACTAGGTATGCAATAAAGGACTTGCTAGTTGACACAATTACAGTGTGCTAACTTAGTTTGTTAGAAGTGAAAAGTATTCCATCTGTGTGAGGCTTCAGCCTCAGATATAGTAAGTATCATTATCATTATAATTATGTATATTAATTATTTCTACATGAGGAACTTGGAAGTTAGCTATCCAATCAAGAAAATACAGCATCTCTGAAGATTCTGAACTTCATAAAATCTATTTATAACCCCATAGGAAAGCAAATCCATTATTTTATAGACATACCATATGTCCGGTGCCAAATAACATTACTATATCCCTTATTTAGTATACTTAGAATTAAATACAATTTATTATTCTCATCGTTATGAAAAACAATGTGTTATAATAAACATGACACTTTTTAATTTGTTACTTATTAGAAATATCATCAAGAACATTCAAGTATTAGATGGAATTAGTTTAGGTGAGTTTCACTGCTGTTTTCAGCTCCCAAAACTCATTAATTTGTTATTTTATCTATTACAAGGCCTATGTTTTTGTTTTGATTCCACTTACAACTGTGTGATCATAGCTGAGTCATCCAAATGTCTAATTCTATAAAGCCAAATGACTCCCCTCTAAAAATCTAAGATTTATAGTCTACACTTAATCAGTGGGAGTATTAATCTGAAGGAAATTTAAAAAAATGCATTGAATAAAACTTTGTAATTTCAGTTGTAAGTGACAGAAACACAATTTAAAGTAAATCAATAAAATAGGTGGAGGAGGAATTTCTTGGAAGGTAAGAAGGCATTTATTTTTTTTTTAAGATTTATTTATTTATTTATTTATTTATTTATTTATTTATTTATTTGACAGAGAGAGAGAGAGCAGGGGAAGGGCAGAGGCAGAGGGAGAGAGAGAATCCTAAACAGACCCCCGCTAAGCATGGAGCCCACCTTGGGGCTTGATCTCAGAACCCTGAGACAATGACCCGAGCCAAAATCAAAAGTCAGTTGCTTAATTGACTGAGCCACGCAGGTGTCCCTGGAGGCATTTACTTTTAAATACATTTCATGACCAGATAGATTGTGATGGCTAAGTTCTGGGGATAATATGATTGGCTAGTCTTGGGCACATATTCACATTTGTGCTTGTGCTTGAGTCTTGTTCTATGATCCAAGAAGCAGCAAAGAAGAGTATTCGATGCCAATGATAACACTAAGTCCCCAAACGGTTTTGATTAAAGGGCTGCATATTCGTGTAAGTGAGCTCCCTCCACTTTAAGTGGATAACATTTGTACATATACAGTTTGTTATATTAATGATATAAAAAATAGACGTTAAGATTTTTTGAAAGATTTTATTTATTTTATTTGACAGAGAAAGAGACAGCGTGAGAGAGAACACAAGCAGGGGGAGTGGGAGAGGGAGAAGCAGGCTTCCCGCTGAGCAGGGAGCCCAATGCGGGGCTTGATCCCAGGACCCTGGGATCATGACCTGAGCTGAAGGCAGATGCTTAACAACTGAGCCACCCAGGTGTCCCTAGACATTAATATTTTATACAGTATGCATTTATGTCTTCTTACAGATCAAGATAACTCACTTGTTCAAATAAAAACTTGTGTATTGGTTTGCTAGGGCTGCTATAACAAAATACTACAGAGTGGCTTAAACAACAGAAATTTGTCTCACAGTTTTGGAGTCTGGACTTCTAAAATCAGCATGTTGTCAGGATTAGTTTCCTCTGAGGGCTGTGGGGGAAAGATTGGTTCCAGGCCCCTCTCCTTGCGTTGCAGATAGCCATCTTCGTATTCACATGCAATTCTCCCTGTGCACTTAAATGTCTGTGTCCAAATTTCTCCTTTGTGTAACACCAGTTATATTGGATAAAGTTTCACCCAAATGACTCATTCTAACTTGATTAGTTCTGTAAAGACTCTATTTCCAATAAGGTACATTTGGGGTGTTGGGGGTTATGACTTCAACATACGAAATTTTGAGGGACACAACTTGACCCATAACAACTAGAATAGGTCTCACTGAAACTTTAGCTGCAGATACTTAAAGTTCCTATCTCTTCTGAATAATCCACTCTTCTTTCACCCTTTCTGTTAGTAGAAAATGTACGATCTTTTCTTATGAGGCTTCCTCCCTTGTGTTGCGTATTTTCAGGATCCCACAATTTATTCAGTCCAGAGGGACTGCCTGAGAATATTCAGAGCAAGAAAGCTAATGAATTCAGTCAGTCTAATAATGGCCTTTCTCTCCTGCTGCCATTTCTTCTGTCACACGCTCTCAGTCTGCTGTTGTAAGATGTCCCAGATAGGCAGGATATTCTCATTGTCCACTACTCCAGTGGCTGGTCAGGCAGGAGTTTCTAAGGCTATAGGAAATGGGAGAAAGAGAGGATTTTGTCTAAGTATGATGTTTGCCTGTGGTAGCCGTATAGACAGTTTGGTCTGTCAAGTTGACTGTCCCTGAACAAGCCATGGATGTAGATCCCCTCACAGTCTGTGGTAATGCTGAGCTGGAGAATAGCCAGAAGCACTCTGCATTTGGGTCTCCAGGATTACTATGTTTTATTTAGCCTTATATGCTGAGTGACTCTTCCCAGAGCACTGCTTCTGTATCAGAGCAATTGGGGGAGCAACAAGAGGAGGGCAGAAGGTTTTTTGGTCCTTTCCACACAGTTTTTCCTTTGTGACACTACCTTTTTCCACAGTCATTCAGCCCTGGAAGTGAGCCTGATTCACTCATCCTGACTATTCCAAGTGAGTATCCCTTGTATGACCTTAATATTCTTTCTGCCAGCATTCCTCACCTGGTTGATTTCAAGCCATGGAATCGAGAGATTTTAATAAAATTGAGCTGCAAAAGGAGAGGGGTTCAATATAGGCTCTGGCCTACATTTGTGTCTCTGAGTCTCTTTGCTTCTATGTAGATATGTTGACCCCCATAGTAATGATATAAAATGGATAGAGGTTATCAATCAACCACAACAACTCCCCAATAATGGTTCAGTCCACTTTTTTGCTGGAGTGGCAAGGGCCTCCTTTCCTTTTGTGACCTTAGCTGGAGGGAACATTCAAGGGATTCTTCCTAGAAAAATATTTACATCAAAAAGGCCCACTCCTTCAAAACAATATTTTTTAAATGTTAAAAAATGATGATTCTTGTATAAATATATATCAAACACATTTCAAAAATTTGATTATTTAAGGGAAACAGCAAAATAGTAAAGCTGGTTCAAAGAACATTTACTCATTGTATCTCATAGAAACAGAGAACAGATTGTTGTTTGCCAGAGATAGGAAGTGGGGGTGGGCAAAATGGATGAAGGCAAATAAAAAATACAAATTTCCAGTTATAAGATTAAAAAGTCTTGGGGATGTAATATACAGTATGGTGACTATAATTAATAATATTGCATAGCATATTTGAAAGTTGCTAAAAGAGTGCATCTTAAAAATTCTCATCATAAACAAATGGTAACTATGTATGGTGATGCATGTTAAGATTTATTGTGATAAAAAAGATTTATTGTGATGATCATTTTGCAATATATACAAATATTGAATCGTGTTGTCATCTGAAATTAATAAAAGGTTATATATCAATTATAGATCTTTTAAAAAAGATTCATACAATGGAATTCTATACAGCAATAAGAATGAACAAACTATGACTAAACACACCAACTTGGATGAATCGCACAAATTTAATGTTGAATTTTTAAAGAAGTCAGAAAGGAAAGAGCACATACTGTATGATTACTATAATCAAATATAGTGTATATATGATGATATATATGACATAGATAAGTTTTGCATTGCACATATACATAAAATGCATGTAATACTTATATATATATAAATGCAAAACTAATCTATGTGGTTAGAAGTCAGATAGTGGTTACCCTTTTATGTCTCATCTGTGACTGGAGGGGCTTCTAGAATGGCAGTCATGGTCTGCATCCTGACTTGAGTTCCGGTTCCATTGGGTAGGTTCAATTTGTGAAAATTCATTGATCTAACACTTACACATAATTCCCCTCCCCTCAAAGACAAAGAACATGTGTAGAACATATTTATCTATTCAGCTGGAAGAGAAATGTATAAATACATTTGCTGTATTAGATACAAAAGTGGCTAATACCCTGCATGTCAATAAAACTATAACCTTTGGGGTTATCTTTTCTCCTAGATAAGAATTATTTTAATTTTTTCTGGACCAAAAAATATTTGTAATTCAGCAATTTTCTAAAAGTTTTAAAAAGTTTACAACTACACAGAATCTGTAAACAGGGCCCTAATCAATAGTAAATAGTAAGTCAAATATACATTCATCTAAGAAATAAAATAATCCTGGGTTTTGCCTTTAATTTAGTGAACTTATTTCTGCATTAGTTTTCTTACTGACTAGATACATCTTTATTTCTCAAATAGTCTTTGAACTTTTAGATGGGTCTGTTACACATGCCTGAATATGACACTGAAAAATCTAAAACATATTTTTGTGTTATTTCCACATTTTGGATTTTATCTGACTCACTCTAAAGTTGTACACTGTGTAGCTAATAGCTTTAAAGTGACAAATTCTCTAACTTAAAAGTAAATTAAAAAAAGATTTTAAACTAGCAGATTCCCAGCTATCCTTTCTCATTATCTGCTTCTATTACCACTAGCTTTCAGCAAGTTAGTGGACTACAAAAAAAGAAAGAAAGAAAAATAAAAATTAGTTTTTTTCCTAAAACATTTGAACATCAAAAATATGCCTATTTATCATGATAGGATTTAATCCTCACAACAATTTGGCAAGGTTGTTATTAATGCTGCCACTAATTCACCAAAATATTTAAGTAATTTGTCCAAGATCACTTGACTTACAAATAATGGAACTTGATCATGAGCCCTGTTATCTTGGCTCCTAAGTCCACAATCTTTTCTCTATGCCATTTCAGAGACAACTGCTCCACAGTTTGCCAGGGAGCATGTTGGAGGAGTGAAATTTAATGAGGCAATTATCAAGAGTTTAGCCTAAAAGCTGTAATAAAATGAAATTAATTCTTTTTGAAATGACTAAGTGAGCATTAAAGAACTTCAACTATTCTAATTCCACATGATAGAAAACCAATGTCTGCTTATTCTCTGTCTTACAGTACATTTCAGATATGGTAAATGTGGAAAAAGAAGGAAAGAAGATGTTATTAGGGTTAGGGTAACAGTCATTGCTATTGGTTTGAATCGATGACCTTTAAAGTCCAAAGAGAGACTGTTAATGGAAGGAATGTGCCATGAAGTTGTAGAGTCAGCCTGGAGTCCTAGATTCTAATCATACTCTACGACTGAATCTGCAGGGCCTGACCAAGTTAATGTGCTTCTCTGGGCTTCTGTTCCTTGTTGGGTAAATTAAACTAGTTGAGCTAGATAGTCTCTCAAATCCATTTTAGCTTTAATATTTCCTGAATCCATTAAGGAGTCAGTAATAGAGGCAAAGAATATATGCATAGCAACATCATTTTATTGCTTAAAAACTTCTAATGACTCCCCATTGCATTGTTATTAAGAAATTGCTTAATTTTTCTGTGTCCCAATTTTCTTGCTTGGGTTGTGTGAGGATTTAAATAAGATTAGATATATAAAAAATACCACAATACTCAGGAAATGATAAGCACTTAATAAGTACTGGCTAGTACCATTTACTATAGGATTAAGTTGATTTTTTTTTTTTAGAGAGAGAGAGAGGGCACAAGTAGGGGGGATGGGCAGAGGGAGAGGGAAAGAGAAAGAATCTTAAGCAGGCTTCATGCTCAGCATGGAGCCTGATGTGGGGCTCAATCTCAGGATCCTGAGATCATGACCTGAGCCAAAACCAAGCATCAGACACTAACTGACTGAGCCACTCAGGCATCCCGGGATTAAGCTGAATTTTTACATGACTTGCCTAACCCCCTTTAATCTGGATTTTGTCTGCCTCACTAGCATCGTCTCCCACCATTCTCTGCCTTACACATCATACTGAAAAACACAAGAGTCTTTATTTTTTCATTTTTTGCCTTTGAAGGATCATTTTGCAGGATAAAGAATTCTAAATTAGTAGGGTTTTTTTCCTCTCATCAAGTCTCTCACTTCATCTCTCATTTCCCTTCACTCTCTTCTTGCTTACCTGGTTTTGGATGAGAAGTTGGATATTTATCTCTTTGGCTTCTTTCAGACTTCTTTATTTAAATTTTTGTTGTTGTTGTTGTTATTTATTTATTTATTTATTTATTTATTTATTTAAGTAATCTCTACACCCATCATGGGGCTCAAAATCATGACCCCAAATGTCTCATGTTCTTCCATCTGAGCCAGTTAGGCACCATGTAATTTAATTATAATATGCCTAGGTGAAAGTTTTTGGCATTAATGCTGCTTGGTGTTCTCAGAGCTTCCTGGATCTGTGATTTGATGTCTGACATTAAATTGGGGGAAATTTTCAGTTTTTATTGCTTCAGATTTTTTTATGTTCTTTTCTTTCTTCTCCTTCTGGTATTCCCATTACATGTATGTTATACCCTTATAGTTGTCCCACAGTTATGGGATATAACTGAAAGTCTTTCTTTTCTCTTTGTTTTCAGTTTAAGTAGTTTCTATTTAGCTATCTCAAGTTCAGAGAGTCTTTCCTCAGCTGTCCATTCTACAAATAAACCCACTAAAGACATTCTCTTTTTTTTTAAGATTTATTTATCTATTATTTTGAGAGAGAGAGAGAGAGACAGCGTGCCTACAGGTGGGGGAGGGGCAGAAGAAGAGAGAATCCAAGCAGACTTCTCAGCTGAGCGAGGAGCCCAACGTGGGGCTCAATCTCAGGACCCTGAGATCATGACCTAAGGTGAAATCCAGAGTTGGATGCTTAACTGACTAAGCCACCCAGGCACCCCGAAAGACATTCTTTATTTTTTCATTTATCTCTACTACAACTATTTTTTATTCTTTCTTAGAAATTCCATCTCTCTGCTTATCTTGCTCCATCTATTCTTGAACACTGTCTACTTTATCCATTAGAGTTATGAACATATTAATCATGGTTGTTTTAAATTCTTAGTCTGATCATTCTGTAATGTGTGCTATATCGTAATCTGGTTGTATTATCCGCTCTGTCTCTTAAAACATCCTGAACACCTACAAACTCAACAGGAGATCGAAGAAAAGAATAGCAGCAACTTTCTGAACAGAAAAGCGACCAATTTCTGGATGGTAGGATATGAGGAGAAGTGAATCCGAGGCGATATTCAGGAAGATAGATGGTGGGGGAGGGGGCTTCCGTTGGCCACTACTGGCAAGTGATAGAGCAGCAGAGCTCAAAATCAGAACTTTTAGAAGTCAGCTCCACTGAGGGACGTCGCTCCAGTGGCTAAGGGGGGGTGGAACCCTCGTGGGACAGTGTGGTCTCAGGGCCCTTGGAGTCACAGAAAGACCAAGGGTGACTGAGAGCGGCAGAGCTCACAGGTATTGGAGCAGGGAGGTCAGCTGCAGAGAGGGAGCCGAGGAGTGGGCGCTCAGCTCGGGGTTGCCATAAACCGTGATCTGCGGCACAGTCAGGCCACTGCTCTTCCAGCAGGGACCCAAAAAGGCAGATCTAGAGAGATACCCCTTCCTTCCCCGGGAGGAGCGGCGCGGGAGCGCACCACAGGGATCGGCGGGGTTTGGAGACTCCACACGGGTCGTGTGCCGGAGATAGAAATGCTCGGTCACAGGCCAGATGAGCACGGAGTGCAGCCAGAGACTGGAGAGATGGGAGTCATTGAATGCTTTTCTCTGGGGGCGCACTGAGGAGTGGGGCCCCGAGTTCTCGGCCCTTCTGGGGTGGAGATTGGGAGGCTGCCATTTTTACTCTTGTCCTCCAAAGCTGTACAGAAAGCTTGCAGGGAACAAAACTTCCTGAGAGCAAACCCAAGCTGATTACTTAGCCTGAAGCTGGCAAGGGGGGTGCAATTCTGCCTCCGGCAAAGACATCTGAGAACCACTGCAACAGGCCCCTCCCCCAGAAGATCAGCAAGAACAGTCCCCAAGATCAATTTTACCAGTCAATGAGAACAGTAGAACTCCAGGACTAGGGGAATACTGCACATAGAATTCATGGCTTCTTTCCCATGAATACTTAGTCTTTGATAGTTAATTTTTTAATTTTTTTTCTTTTTTCTTTCTTTCCCTTTCTTTTCCCTTGGTTTCAGGTCTCTTCTGATTTGTTTAGTGTATATTTTTCTGGGGTCATTTTTACCCTGTTAACATTTTGTTCTCTCATTCAGCTATTCTCCTCTGGACAAAATGACAAGATGGAAAAAATCACCTCAAAAAAAAAAAAAAAAAAGAAAGAAAGGCAGTACGGACTGCCAGGGACCTAATCAATACAGACATTAGTAAGATATCAGAACTAGAGTTCAGAATGACAGTTTTAAATATCCTAGCTGGGCTTGAAAAAAGCATGGAAAATATTAGAGGAACCCTTTCTGGGGAAATAAAAGAACTAAAATTTAATCAAGTCGAAATCAAAAAGGCTATTAATGAGGTACAATCAGAAATGGAGGCTCTAACTGCTAGGATAAGTGAGGCCGAAGAAAGAATTCTAGATATAGAAGACCAAATGATGGAAAATAAAGAAGCTGAAAAAAATCAGATAAACAACTCCTGGATCATGAGGGCGGAATTTGAGAGACAAGTGATACCATAAGATGAAACAATATTAGAATAATTGGGATCCCAGGAGAAGAAGAAAAAGAGGGCAGAAGGTATATTGGAGCAAATTATAGCAGAGAACTTCCTTAATTTGGCGAAGGACACGGGCATCAAAATCCAGGAGGCACAGAGAACCCCTCTCAAAATCAATAAAAATAGGTCAACACCCCGACATCGAATAGTAAAACTTATGAGTCTCAGAGACAAAGAGAAAACCCTGAAAGCAGCTCAGGATAAGAGATCTGTAACTTACAATGGTAGAAACATTAGATTGTCAACAGACCTATCCACAGAGACCTGGCAGGCCAGAAAGAAATGGCATTATATATTCAGAGCACTAAATGAGAAAAATATGCAGCCAAGAATACTATATCAGCTAGGCTGTCACTGAAAATAGAAGGAGAAATAAAAAGTTTCCAGGACAAACAAAAACTAAAGGAATTTTCAAACACAAAACCAGCCCTACAAGAAATATTGAAATGGGTCCTCTAAGCAAAGAGAGAGCCTAAAAGTAACATAGACCAGAAAAGAACACAGATAATATACAGTAACAGTCACCTTACAGGCAATACAATGGCACTAAATTCCTATCTTTCAGTAGTTACCCTGAAGGCAAATGGGCTAAATGTCCCAATCAAAAGACACAGGCTATCAGATTGGATAAAAAAACAAGACCCATTGATATGCTGTCTGCAAGAGACTCATTTTAGACCCAAAGACACCCCCAGACTGAAAGTGAGGGGGTGGAAAACGATTTACCATGCTAATAGACACCTAAAGAAAGCTGGGGTGGCAATCCTTATATCAGACAAATTAGATTTTAAACCAAAGACTATAATAAGAGATGAGGAAGGGCACTATATCCTACTTAAAGGGTCTATCCAACAAGAAGATGCATCAGTTGTAAATATCTATGCCCCTAACATGGGAGCAGGCAATTATTTAAGCCAATTAATAACAAAAGTAAAGAAACACATTGACAACAATACAATAATAGTGGGGGACTTTAACACCCCCCTGACTGAAATGGACAGATCATCTATGCAAAAGATCAACAAGGGTATAAGGACTTTAAATGACACACTGGCTCAGATGGACTTCACAGGTATATTCAGAACATTCCATCCCAAAGCAACAGAACACACATTCTTCTCTAGTGCCCAGGGAACATTCTCCAGAATAGATCACATCCTAGTTCACAATCAGACCTCAACCAGTACCAAAGGATTGGGATCATTCCTTGCATGTTTTCAGACCACAATGCTTTGAAACTAGAACTCAGTCACAAGAGGAAAATCGGAAAGAACTCAAATACATGGAGGCTAAAGAGCATCTTACTAAAGAATGAATGGGTCCACCAGGAAATTAAATAAGAATTTAAAAAATTCATGGAAACCAATGAAAATGAAAACACAACAGTTCAAAATCTTTGGGATGCAGCAAAGGCAGTCCTAAGAGGAAAGTATATAGCAATACAAGCCTTTCTCAAGAAACAAGAAAGGTCTCAAATACACAACCTAACTCTGCACCTAAAGAAGCTGGAGCAAGAAGAGCAAATAAAGCTGAATCCCAGCAAAAGAGAAATAATAAAGATCAGAGCAGAAATCAATGAAATAGAACCAAAAGAACAGTTGAACAGATTAACAAAACTAGGAGCTGATTCTTTGAAAGAATTAACAAGATTGACAAATCCCTGGCCAGACTAATCAAAAAGAAAAGAGAAATGACCCAAATCAACAAAATCATGAATGAAAGAGGAGAGATCACAACGAACAACAAAGAAATACAATTATAAGAACATATTATGAGGAACTCTATGCCAGCAAATTAAATAATCTGGAAGAAATGGATGCATTCCCAGAGATGTATCAACTGCCAAAACTGAACCAGGAAGAAATAGAAAACCTGAACAGACCTATAACCACTAAGGAAATTGAAGCAGTCATCAAAAATCTCCCAACAAACAGGAGCCCAGGGCCAGATGGCTTCCCAGGGAATTCTACTAAACATTTAAAGAAGAATGAATACCTATTTGTTTGAAACTGTTCCAAAAAATAGAAATGGAAGGAAAACTTCCAAACTCATTTTATGAGGCCACCATTACCTTGATCCCCAAATGAAACAAAGACCCCATCAAAAAGGAGAATTACAGACAATATTCCTGATGAACATGGGTGCAAAAATTCTTACCAAATTACTGGCTAATAGGATCCAACAGTACATTAAAAGGATTATTCACCACGACCAAGTGGGATTTATCCCTGGGCTGCAAGGTTGGTTCAACATCTACAAATCAATCAATGTGATACAATACAGTAATAAAAGAAAGAACAAGAACCATATGATCCTCTCTATAGATGCAGAAAAAGCATTTGACAAAGTACAGCATCCTTTCTTGATCAAAACTCTTCAGAGTATAGGGATAGAGGGTACATAACTCAATATCATAAAAGCCATCTATGAAAAACCCACAGTGAATATCATTCTCAATGGGGAAAAACTAAGAGCTTTCCCAGGAACATGTCAGGGTTGCCCACTATCACCACTGCTACTCAACATAGTATTAGAAGTCCTAACCACAGCAATCAGACAACAAAAAGAAAAAAAAGGCATCCAAATTGGCAAAGAAGTCAAACTCTCACTTTTTGCAGGTGATATGATACTTTATGTGGAAAGACTCCATTTCAAAACTGCTAGAAGTCATACAGAAATTCAGTAAATTGGCAGGATATAAAATCAATGCACAGTAATCACTGGCATTTATATATACCACCACCAAGACAGAAGAAAGAGAATTTAAGGAGTTGACCCCATTTACAATTGCACCCAAAACCATAAGATACCTAGGAATAAATCTAACCAAAGAGGCAAAGGATCTGTACTCAGAAAACTATAAAATACTCATGAAAGAAAATGAGGAAGACACAAAGAAATGAAAAAACTTTCCATGCTCATGGATTGGAGGAACAAATATTGTGAAGATCAATGCTACCTAGAGCAATCTACACTTTCAATGCAATTCCCATCAAAATACCAACCACTTTTTTCAAAGAAATAGAACAAATAATCCTAAAATTTGTATGGAACCAGAAAAGACCCCAAATAGCCAGAGGAATGTTGAAAAAGAAAAGCAAAGCTGGCGGCATCACAATTCTGGACTTCCAGCTCTATTACAAAGCTGTCATCCTCAAGACAGTATGGTACTGGCACAAAAACAGACACATAGATCAATGGAACAGAATAGAGAGCCCAGAAATGGACCCTTAACTCTATGGTCAATTCATCTTCAACAAAGCAGCAAAGAATGTCCAATGGAAAAAAGACAGTCTCTTCAACAATTGGTGTTGGGAATATTGAACAGTCACATGCAGAAGAATGAAACTGGACCATTTCCTTACACCACACACAAAAATAGACTCAAAAGGGATGAAAGACCTAAAAGTGAGACAGGAGTCCATCAAAATCCTAGAGGAGAACACAGGCAGCAACCTCTTCTACCTCAGCTGCAGCAACTTCTTCCTAGAAACATCGCCAAAGGCCAGGATGCAAGGGCAATAATGAACTATTGGGATTTCATCAAGATAAAAATATTTGCACAGCAAAAGAAACAGTCAAAAAAACCAAAAGACAACCAACAGAATGGGAGAAGATATTTGCAAATGACATATTAGATAAAGGGCTAGTATCCAAAATCTATAAAGAGCTTATCAAACTCTACACCCAAAGAACAAATGACCCAATCAAGAAATGGTCAGAAGATATGCACAGATATTTTTCAAAGAAGACATCCAAATGGCCAAGAGACACATGAAAAAGTGCTCAATATCACTCGGCATCAGGGAAATCCAAATCAAATCCTCAATGAGATACTACCTCACACCAGTCAGAATGGCTAAAATTAACTAGTCAAGAAATGACAGATGTTGGCAGGGATGCAGAGAAAGGGTACCCTCCTACACTACTGGTGGGAATGCAAGCTGGGGCAGCCACTCTGGAAAACAGTATGGAGGTTCCTCAAAAAGTTGAAAATAGAGCTACCATATGATCCAGCAATTGCACTACTGGTATTTACCCCAAAAATGCAAATGTAGGGATCAGAAAGGGTATGTGCACTCCGATGTTTATAGCAGGAATTTCCACAATAGCCAAACTGTGGGAAGAGCCAAGATGTCCATCAACAGATGAATGGATAAAGAAGAAGTAGTATATATATACAATGGAATATTATGCAGCCATCAAAAGAAATGAAATCTTGCCATTTGCAACGACATGGACGGAACTGGAAGGTTTTATGCTGAGTGAAATAAGTCAATCAGAGAAAGACATGTATCATATGATCTCACTGATATGAGGAATTCTTAATCTCAGGAAACAAACTGAGTGTTGCTGGAGTGGTGGGTGGTGGGAGGGATGGGTGGCTCTGTAATAGACATTGAGGGGGGATGTGCTATTGTGAGCGCTGTGAATTGTATAAGACTGTTGAATCATAGACCTGTACCTCTGATACAAAAAATACATTATATGTTAAAAAAAAAAAAGAAAAAAGAAGATGATAGCAGGAAGGGAAAAATGAATGGGGGGGAATCGGAGGGGGACATGAACCATGAGAGACTATGGACTCTGAGAAACAATCTGAGGGTTCTATAGAGGAGGGGGGTGGGGGGATGGGTTAGCCTGTTGATGGGTATTAAAGAGTGCATATTCTGCATGGAGCACTGTGTGTTATAGGAAAACAATGAATCATGGAGCACTACATCAAAAACTAATGATGTAATGTATGGTGATTAATATAACATAATAAAATAAAAAAATACTGTGGGTTTTTTTGCCTTTTTGTATACCTTGTACTTTTTTCTTGGTAGCTGGACATGATGTACTGGGTTTAGGAACTGCTGTAAATAGGGTTTTAGTAATGTGGTGGTGAGTTGTTGGGGGAGGGGAAACATTCTATAGTCCTATGAGTAGGTCTTGGTCTTTTAGTTGGTTTGTGCCATGGCACTGTGAACTTCAGAAGTGCTTCTCAATTCCTCTTCCCCCTACATGGGAAAAGGTGGCTAGAATGGTTTGGAGCTGTGTATTTCCTTTATCCCATACATAAGGCTAGAAGTGTTTAGATGTGTGTATTTCTCTTCCTCTCTCTGGAAGGCTAGAGTTGCTGGAGTTAAGTATTTCCCTTTTCCTGGGTCAGTTAGGCTCCAAAAAAACCCCCATTGCATTAGACTCTGGTTAAATAGTTTCTCCCGAGGACAGAAGGTGTTATTCCAGCACTGGTTCCTCTAAAGGTTTCTGCTCCAGCAAGTTGTGATTCTCTGTTCTGCCTGCCTGTCCATCTAACTCTGGGTACAATGGTTTTCCCTGTGACCTCACTTTCTTATGGATATAAAAGGAGTTCTTGAGTTTTCAGGTTGCTCAGTTTTTCACAGGTTGTAGGGATGTAGGAGTGATTTCCAAGCTTCGTACATGCTAGACCAGAAATTGGAAGTTGCTATAGTGAAACTTGCAGGAGTTACTTTGCACGCTATTGCAGATATCCATCAGACAACTGAAAATTGGTGTTAATAGTTCACGCACAAAAAATGAAGGCAAAAGATATCAATTTTGAAGATGGGATTGAGGTAATATTAAATGGGTAAGCTTTTCCATGAAAAGGGCGTAGAACAAATATATGGATGTAGAATCTTGGCCCCTTCACCCCCATTTTTGATAACATAGTATAACATTTCTTACAATATTTATCCTCTCTATTCTAAAGATTTGATCCTGAAGTAGTATAGAACACTGATAGTATAAATATTAACATGTATTAAATAAATTTATGTGGCAAATGCACGTGTCATTCTAAGACACCATTTATATGGAAAATCAACATTTCTCAGGTTATTATTTCATTACACAAGACTTATAAATCTTGATTTCACTGACACTTTAATTATCGAGTGACATGTCTAGTCCTAAAGTAGCTAGTCTACATAATTAGTCATTTTGCTTCTTGTGTTTACACTAATCTTGATACTGTATGCAACAATTTGAAAATCTACCTTCTACCATTGTGGAAAGCATAAATAAGTTTAATATACTTGTCATTTAACATTTTGACTAATCCTTTTCCAGTGAATTGAAACCTAGAGCAATTTTGTTTTATGAGAAAGATTTATTTTTTTTTAGTGATATAGGCCTTTAGGTGTGCTTGGCTTTGTAGTGTCAGAATAATTAATTTGCCTGATTTTACCTCTCATGGTCCATTTAATTTTCTCTTGGAAGATTTCTCTCTTTGTCCTGCTACCATGGTACTCCTCTCAGTGATAATGTTAAACAAGGGAATATTAACCTATTTCCCGTTACCATAAGAACAGTTTATTTATTTGGTTAGTTCCTTTATACTCCATACTCCCACTCCAAAAAAGAAAAAAAAAAGATTTGACAAATCTTAGAAAATAATCTATTTAGATGCAATGTATTTATTTGGTCTTGGGAAGAGTAAATATTTTTTTCCGGCACTGAATTTCAAAAAGAATTTAATACATGGGTTCCTAGACACTGAACAACAAAATAGAAAATAACTAACACCTTAATCTAAGTAATCTGTATTTCTTCTGTGAGACCAACCAATACTGCAGAAAATAATACCACATCTAAGATTTTCTCTGCTGCTTAATGTCTGGCTGAATTGGCCACTCCCTTTTTGTGTGCTAACAACTGAAGAAGCAATTGTAACACCTATCAGTGAATAAGCAGACAAAAGTCATTTTGAATGATGTGTATGGATTTTCAGACCCTTTCCATCTATACATGCCCAAAATCGATAGGGTCACCACTCCAAATTTCATCTTGCCATCAAGCACCAGCCCTGAATTTTTGTTCCAGAAACCTGCTGGATAGAAGCTGAACCACTGGGAACTCTGCGACAATGTTAAGAAGAGAAGAGTATCTAGGAGACACTAATTACTGATGAGGCCACCTCACCTGGGAGAAGTATTCCTTCTGTGGTAAGTGGTTTTACTATAAAGTAGTGAAGTTACAGGACTGCTATTTTTCAGGATCTCTAAAGAGGAAATCTGTAGACTCACATGGCAAATGAGGAGAGGGAACAGGTACAAAGTTAAGTTTTGGATGTAGTTTTATAGCAGTAATCCAGGAAGGAGCGTCAACTTGGCAAAGACTTTCCTGCAGGTTGGTGGAAAGACTGTAAATCTTACATATATGAAACATCAAATCATGCGTTAATGGGAATTGACTAAGTGTGTGTGGTACTGGCAACAAAAGTAAAGAGGCCTGTGGAATAGAAAAATAAAATATAAAAATATAGCCCAAATAATGTGGAACTCCAATACGTGAGAAGAGTGGCAGCTCAAATTGCTGGTTCAAAGACAAAGATGGGCCCAGAACAACTGGGTGGCCATTTGAAAAAAAAATTATAAACTTGGATCCATCCCTCACCTTACACAAAAAAATAAGCTCTAAATGGATCAGCAATATAATAGTAAACAGCAAGCCATACAAATCCTAGAGGTATATATGATTTAAAAGATTTTATTCATCCCTATCAAAAAATTTTTTAACTTAAAATGCATTCCTCTTTAACCTAGGTGCAGATAAAGGCATTCCAGCTATAAGTCAAAATCCAGAATAAAAAATAAGATTGAAAATTTGGCTGAACTAAAAAGTACATTTTTTTGTGATCCACAAAACCATTATAAACAAAGTGAAAACTTTTTTTATAAAGCAAACTGAAAGAAAATATTTGCAACATGTGTGATGGAGACACTTTCTTCATTTCATATGCAAAAATTAACTCGAAGTGGATTACAGACCTAAAATTTAAGAACTAAAAACTATCAAACATCCACAAGAAAACATAGAAGACCTTGATTCAACAAAGATATTTAAATAGGACATGAAAAAGCAAGAGATATAAAAGGATCCATTCAGCTTCATCAAAATTTAAAAAATTTTACGCTTTAGAAGACTCCATTAATGAAAGGGAAAAAAGTCAGTCACAGACTGAAAGAAAATATTTGCAAAACATGCATTTGACAAAGAACTTATATGTAGAATATAGAGAGAACACATCAGTAATAAACAGCTGATTTTACAATAGGCAAATTTTGAACAGACACTCCATAGAAGATGTATATATGGAAAATAAATACATGAAAGAGCACTCAAATTCAGTCCTTAGGAACATGTAAATTAAAAGCACAATGAATTAATACTATACAGCTGCTAGAATGCCTGCAATTTTTTAAAGATTTTATTTATTTATTTGAGAGAAAGCTAGAGAGAGGGGGAGAGGGACAAGCAGATTCCCCACTGAGCAGAGAGCTGGATACGAGGCTTGATCCCAGGACCTGAGCCAAAGGCAGAAGCTTAACGGACTGAGCCACCCAGGCGCCCCTCATTAATTTTTATTTAAATTTCATTGTAATTAGAAAACATGCTTATATTAATAAGACTTGTCTTATGGACCAGGATATGGTCTCTCTTAGTAATGTTGCATGTGCACTTATAAAATATGTGTTTCCTGATGGCATTGGATAGAATGTTATATAAATGTCTAATAGGTTTGGTTAGTTGATAAGGAAGTGAAATTCTTCCATATATTTACTGATTTTATGTGTATTTGTTCCATAAAAATTGAGAGATATCCTCAAATATATTTGTGGACTTGTTTCTCTTTTTATTTGTATAAATTTATGCTTCATGTGTACTTTAAAGCTCTGTTATTAAGTGCAAAAGCATTGAAAATTGTTATATCTTCTTCACTTAGTAACAGAAATTGTTATGAATTAACTCCTTTATCATTATAACATGATCCTTTTATTCCTGGTAATAATCTTTACTGTGAAATAGATTTTGATAATAAATATGCCGTTCTACCTTTCTTTTGCTAGCATTAACATGATATATCTTTTTCCGTCCTTTCATTTGATTTGTGTCCTTATGAAGTGAATTTCTTTTAGGCAGCAAAGAGCTGGGCCTCTTTATAAAATTCAATATGACTTTTCTGTTCTTTGATTGGGTGTTTACATCATTTACATTCAATGTTGGTTGATATGGTTTGGATTAAATCTCCCATCTTGCTATTTGTTTCAGTTGGTCCTCTGTAATTAATCACAATTTTTCTCAACTTCTGCCTTGTTTTGTATTAATTCAGTATTTTTTTATCATTCCATTTTACCTTCTTTCCTAACTTATTACTTTTAACTATTTATTTGCATATTTAGCTGTTCTTTTGGGTTGACATTACACATCTTTAACTTCCTTAACTATTTTAGTAATATACTATATGTGAGGTGATAACACCAGAACACTCCATTTCTCCTCTCTCATCCTTATATTATTAATATACAGTTCGTTTCTAAATAGGTCATAAATTTTATAATGCATTTTTATTTTATTCAGTCAACTATTTTTCAAAGAGAATTTTTTAAAAGGAAAAATTATAGGGGTGCCTGGAAGGAGCAAGTCGGTTAAGCACCTGACTCTTGATTTCAGCTCCTGTGATCTCAGGGTTATGAGATTGAGCCCCATGTCGAGTTCCATGCTCTGTGTTGAGACTGCTTAGAGTTTCTCTCACCCTCCTCCTCTGTCCTCTTCCCCTGCACTCTTGCTCTTTCTCTATCAAATAAATAAATCTTTAAAATTAAATAAATAAAAGGAAAAATTATAATCGCCCATGTATTTACCATCTGTTATTTTTTTCTTCTGTCTGAGTAACTTCCTTTAAGTTCCTGTACATTGTAGTGCAGGTCTGCTAACGATAGTTTCTTTCAACATTTGTATGTCAGAAAAAGTTGTCATTTCACCTTCATTCTTGATGGATATTTGTACTGGATACAGAATTCTCACTGGATAGTTGTTTCAGGGTTTTGTTCCTTTATGTTCTGACTAACGCTGTTTCTGACAATAAATAAGTTCCTTGTCATTTTTCTCTTTGTGTCTCGGTACATAATATGTCTCTTTTATATCTGGCTGCTCTTCAAGTTTTCTCTTTACTACTGTTGAAGCAATTTGATACACCTTAACCATTATTTTTTCAAATACTTTTTATGCTTTCCTCTTCCTAAGACTCTGTTTATGCATAATTTTAGGTTGAATTAGTTTGTCCATTTTTTGAAAACTACTTTTACCATTGTGTTTCATTTGGGTATTTTCTTTTCCTATGCATCAAGTTCACTAATATCTTTCCCTACAAGGTTTACTGTGCTTTTAGCTCAATCTAGTACAGTTTTCATCTCAGACAATATATTTTTACATCTAGAAATTCAATTTTGCATATTAACATGGTCATGATTTTGTCGACTTTCTTGAACATATGGGATATACTTATAACTCTCTGTTATGTCCTTATTTATTCTATTACCTGTCTTTTTTGTTTCTATCAATTTTCTCCTTATTAGTGTATATTTTCTGCTTTTTTCATACCTGTTATTTTTTTTATTAGATGGCAGGTATGATAGGTTTGATCTGGTTGAGTAACTGGATTTTTAAAATATTCCTAACTTTTATTCTGGGGTGCAATTAATTTTCTTAAGATCAGTCTCATCCTGTGAGACTTGCTTTTTATCTTTGTTGAGTTGGTCTTGAGCAAGTCCAAGTTTTTCAACATTATTTGGGTATTATCATTCTAAGTCCTCTACCTGATGCCTCCTGAAGATTACCTTTTCTGCTCTGGCTAGTGAAGACAAACAATTTCTGGCCATTTGTGAGCTCCACAGAGTCTTCCACCTTCCCTTCCACCTTTAGGGCGGTCCTTTCCCTGACCCTGAGGAATTCCTCACACTCATACACAGCGCCACACTTAGCTGAAGATTCAAGGGGAACTCTCTGTAGATTTTTTCAGCCCTCTATATAGTTTTCTCTACTCTGTGTGGCTTTCTTTGCTCTGGTACGTGTCCCTCCCAAATTGTGGCTTCAAGTGTAAAATGAAGGGATACCTTACCAGGTTTTTGTGAAGATTAAATGAGATTGACTATGTTGTGAACATGGTATAATGTCTCTACTTATTAATGGCTTGACAAATGTTTGTTTCTGTCCTCTATTCCTTTCCCTTACTCAAGAATAAATTAGGATAATTTGAGTATGCACTGTAGCTGATAGGGTGCCATTATTTTTAGAGGTAAGGAATGGAGCATAATTCACTCCCTTAAAATCTTCATCTTAAAAATGTAGCAGCAAGACATACTTTCCACTATGCTTTGTTGGACTGGACTCACAACTTTTACCCTTCTCCCCAAATTGCACGTAAATTAAACAGAATGAGAGTAGTGAATGACTTATCCATGCTTCATACATCGCATGTAAGTGGGCTCCCTTCACATATAAAGGTAACAAAGAGAGTGTGCAACTAGGTCCATGTGTAGTAGCCAGCCTCTAAATGGAGCCCATGGATCCTCCCTCCTGCTACTCATGACCCTGCTTATCTGCCTTCAACAATATATCAGGGTTTGTCTGTATGCTCAAGAGAGGAAAGCAGAAATAAAGAAATGACAGCCTGTAACTATGGAGACAATAGTTAATAAAAGAAGTTTCTGGCTTGCTCATGTCTTCTCTCTCTCTTGCTTGAGTCAGTCACTCTGGAAAAGCCAGCTACACCTGTTTGAGAAGTCATACAGGGAGGTTCATGTCACAAGGAAGAGAGGTCTCCTGCCAACAGCCACATGAGTGACTTGGAAGTGGATCCTCCTGCCCCAGTCATGCTTTTAGATGATTGCCTCTGCAGCATACATTTGAGTACAACCTCATGAGTGATCTTAAGTCAGAACCATCCAGGTAAAATGCTCCTAGTTTCCTGATATTCAGAAACTGTGTTAGATGTCAAATGTTTCACGTTTTAGATCATCAAATTTTGGAGTGATTTTTTTACACAGACTAGATAACTTCAGTACTTGGATGTGGGAATGCTGTCATACCACATATCTAAAAACATGGGAGTGGCTTTGGACCAGGCAGTGGGTCGAAGCTGGAATAGTAGGAAGAGTACCAATGAGGAAACTGTCTGCCAAACGTGATGGACTTTGAGAATGCTTCTTGTGATGGCTTAAAGGGATGTGAGGATAACATTGGAAAACAGAGGAAGGAAGATCCTAGTTATGTGGTAGCTGAAATTTGAGGAACATTTTTGTCTACAGTAATATGGAAAGCAGAAAATATGCTTATTAAACTGGATGATCCAGCTAGGGAGTTTTCTGGGCAAAATGTTATAAATGCCTCCCTTTTTCTCTGTAGCTATAGTGAAAAAGAAGAGTGGTAAATAAAAGGAAGGGAAGGCAAAACTGAGATTTGATTGTTTTGAAAATTTTAGGCCTCTGAAGATAATATAGTTGCAGCTGGCTTTCCCAGAGTGACTGACTCAAGCAAGGGAGAGAGAAAACGTGAGCAAGCCAGAAGCTTCTTTTATTTATAATTCCCCAATGTTTGTATCTGATTTTTCTTTTACCCTAATGTCCTCTTGTCCAGCTGATAAACTTCTCATCCTCCAAGACCTTGTCCCAATATTTCCTCTTCTATAACACCTTCTATAATGCTTTCAAGAAAATTGGCTCCTTCTTTTGTCTATTAATGCACCTTGAATATAATTCTTCCTAATGTCTATCATACTATATCTCTATATTCCCAGTGTTTCATATAGTGCTATGCACAGGAAAGGCGTTATTATAAAGTATTTTCTGGGTTAAACAGAGATAAAAAGATGAGACAACACTCTGAAAATAATTGAAGAATATGAAATATACAATAAAGGTTTAATAGCTTGAAGTTCTAGAATAAAGAGATGTAATATGCAACTCGGTAGTGGCAATTATTATTATACTGTTTCTAAAATATTAGTACCTTAAAAATTACAAATATTTAACATATCACAAATACAGACCACTTGATTTATTATGGAATAGAACTGGACTTTTATTCCTGTGGGGTGGGGGAGAGCTGTGTTTTATATTCTGGAGATTTTTGGTAGGACTAGTTGAGTGTAATAGTTATAAAACTGTTGGGTCCTTATTTATATTTCCAGAGATCATAAACTGTTTCATGACTGACATACTTAGCAATGACCAAAGAGAGTCCAAGCAATTGGACTTAGCTGAATTGAATCCCTGATTCCAGCATGCTTCATAAAATAGCATGGCCAGGGAGAGGGATTCAGTTGACTTCTCAACACACATTTACTAAACACTTACCATGTGCTTGAGCTTAATAATGGACATGGACCCTGCCCATTAGGTTCTTACAATTGAATACAAAAATAAGGAAATGTGGAAAATGACTTTGATAGAAGGATGAATAAGATGGTGTAAGAGATATAACAAATAAATAGAAACTGAGAAAGAGGACTTCAGAAGAATTGTGGGTCATAAAAGGCATGATAGAGAATGTGGCATCTGAAAGAGGTTTTGAAGTGTAGACACACACACACATATATTCAATCACTCATTCATTGATTATAAGCATCAAGGTAGCTAGCGTAGGAATAAGCACATCAGTCAGAATCAGAAGAACATCTGGAATCCTGCTTTTCCTTCTTACTAATTATGTGGCCTTGAATATATGGTGTTAGTTCCTGGGTCTCAATGTTATCATATATAAAATGAAGGTAATACTAATACTGCCTAGGTTGTCATAAGGATTATGTACGACCATCTATGGAGAAATATTATACAGCCTGGCACAAATGCAGCAACAAATGCTTTGAAGTTATAATTACTGCTCCTATTATAGTTATTATTATTGTTACTACTCTTACCTACCTGGAGACCCACAAAGATGAACTTAGTCCTTTATGCTTTATACTGCCATGAATGCCAACATGATATCTGAAGTTAGGAGAGCCTCCATGTGATTTTGGGAAAAGGCCAAGAGAAAAATATGATGATAGATACGCCCACCCTGTCTTCACTGAGTCTTTGAACCATGCCAGCAGTATCTTATTGCAAGACTGCAGGTTATATGAGAGTCATAGTCCATGTATCCATGTATCTTAAGTCACTATTTAACAAGTTTTATTTACTTGTATCCAGAAATATTCCTAGATGATCTGGTAACCACCCAACAAAGCCTTTCCAGAATGGCTAAGATGTAGCAGACATTACATGGCATGATGGTTTTGATAGTGGGCAGTAGTACCATATTTGGTTCAGAAGATAATACCTCCAAGGCTCACTAGATTACAGATTGGGAGTAAGGAAGAAGACAGCAGCTTCCTGGACAGACTGCAAGCCTGTACCTTCCATTCCCTTTATCTCCACTCTCATGAGAGTCGCCATTTCATTGGTACAATGGAAATAAATAACAATGACTTTATAAAGCTGTTGTGAAGAATAAACACAACCATGTATAAAGATGTTCTTCCATAGTGCCTGGTGAGAGAAATCACTCATCATTAGTAGCTGTTTATGTGTTCTAGCATTGTATTATCATTTCCTAGTGGATTTTCTTGAACCTTCCCCCTCCCAGTTATTTTAATATGTAATGAACTAGTATTCTTATTTGAAATATAAATCCCTTTTGGATAGGGCCCCAATCTTCTATTTACTCAATTTCTCTTACCCCCCAATCCCACCTCCCAATCGGTAAGAGCCCAGCTCAGAGAACATGCTTATTGAATTATTTCCAAACTACCTTCAAGTATAAAACATAGCCTTATCCCCATCCCTTATCCCTTCACATATGTCAAGCTGCATCACACTTCCATGATATAAGTGCAAAAAACCTGAGGGGTTTTTATTAAACAATTCTATACACTAATTTATTCTTAGGGGTTAACATTTCTAAAAGTTAGATAGGAACCAAAGCTTTTCCTTGACATATACATTTATTTCCTGGATATAATAAGGAGAAGTTTGCAAACTGTGAGGGTTTCTTCAGAATAGCTCATTTTGATTATATTTTAAATGGTGATAATAAGGAAGCATCCTAAGTAATGGCTCTATTAGCACATTTCTTAGAAATCTTGTTAACTCTATGTGACAGAGTTGAATCTAAATTAATGAATAATTTAGAGATAAGAAGTTTCTGCTGTGACTATAATTTGCAGGTTCTTGAAGTTATGTCATGGAAGAGTTTTTAAGGTCATAGACACTGGTATCAAATACACCTATCTGATCTATCCTGATTCTATTTCTCATGGGATTTTGAGAAAAATTGCATAATACCTCTAAGTCTCATTGTTCATCTGTGAGATGTTGATGATCATCACATTCACTTAATAGAGCTGTGAGAATTAGATAAAACCATGTATGAAAATGCATTAAACAACGCTGACATGTAAAATTGCTCAATAAACATTGGTTAATCATATTGTGAATGGCAAGTATAATATAGACATCAGTTTAGTTCCCCTTGCTATTTGGTATGGTTACATACCAAATTTCTTCTCCAATATTTCTGAAATTCTGAGGGAGGTCTATTCTCATAGTCATGTTTCGCTCTGGATTTCATGTCTGTTAAACATTGCCCTTTGGTATTAATTTCAGGATTTTTACTTTATTGCTGTTTAGTGGTAATTTTAGCAAAACAAAGCACATTCCCCTAATTTTCTCATATAACAAGTTTAGTTCTTACTAGACTCTACTGCCAAACTTAGCCCTAAATTTCAGTATTTTTATAACCATATCATAAAAAACTCCTTAATGTACTCCGCCAAACAACTGGACTGACCCTACCTGGTTTCTGTCTCTCTCCTCCTTTTCTAATTATAGTTATGTCACTGCCACCTGCCCCTGCCCTCTCAGCCCATCTTACCCATGTAAGAAAACAGCAAGGACCATAATTATTTTGTGTTTAAAAGGACAAAGTTTATTTCTGATTTTTCCCCCCAGCATTTTGAGTAAGGGAGAAGCAATTTTGTTTAGGTTTTTATCACCTTATGTGTGGATAGGTTGAATTATTATTAAGCACTTATCTAAGATGAAAAGGACAGATCTTATCTTGAAATTTTTGCCTGTTCTTCATTATAATTTGAGTAGCCTGAACTATTTTACAAGGACAAGCCATTTGTTTAAGGAAGATAAGATTTAGAGTCAAAATTCATGTATCCCCATTCTGGTCTTAATATCCTTATCTATCCAAAGAGACAACTAAATATTTTACCTCTCCAATATGGTGCTCATGCCGGATAAATTAGAAAATCAATATTAACATATTTTGTAAATTATAAAACATGATACATGGGTTACATTGAATTGAATTGGTAAAGCATGGCGGAATAGAAAAAAATATGGACACTAACGTCAATAAAACTGGTGATGTTAAGCAAGTCCTTTTACCCCCCCTTTAGTTCCCTGCCTCCTAAAAATGAGGCAAATAATAATAGCTTTCTACAGATCTGTTAAAAAATCTAAGAAAAATAATGCTTTTGAATATTTTTTTCACAGCATTGTTGAAAAGAACAAGCTCAGTGAATCCCATTCCTTTTCCTTTCTCATATATTTGGCTCTAGGAGTCAAGAATATTATCTGTTAGTTCAAGTCCTGAGAGAGATGTTGGTAAATCTGCTATAGCTGACAGGTGTTAGTGTCCTGGCCATTGGAAGCACAGGGGATAGTACTGACCTTTGGCCTTGTTTGGACCAATTCTCATGGGAATGATCGTTGTAAGAACATTCTGCCTTCCGGTGATGCCTTTTTAGCTTCATCTGTTTGATATCACTGTCAGCTTACTACCCAAAGAGATCAGTAGGTGACAGGCTTTTTGCTTGGTACTGCTGACAAAGGAGGCATTATATCTGTTTTCTGTAGAGCATAAGGTAGAAATGAAATTCATCATACTGCCAACCCCTTAAGAAGGCTGTAAAAATTGCCATCTCAATTAATTGCCATCTGTAATAATACAATGAATGCTTACAATAAAAAAAAATATTGAGTGTCTATAATGTACAGGCACTGTGCTAGTTGCTGGAGTTGTAGACAAGAACCCCATAGGAGACTTTGTTCCCTTTTTTTTTAGGTTATTCTCAAATAAGGGAACTCTCTGAGCCTTCAGTTTTAATCCTTTATATGATCAGCTTAAGCAAAGAACTGAAGTAAATGTTTATCACAGAGGAAAAGGAAAAGAAAGTTTGAGTCTTGAGATCTCATGGCATGTGTAGAGGCCATTGTGGGTAGAATGGGGTAGAACTTACAGGAGTGGAGTATGTGAGCGTGGCAGGAGCGGAACCTGAATAAATAAGGGCCGCAGTACATTTATGTCATGGGCTTTACTTCATCTAGCAAAAAATCAAAGTTTTATTAGCAGGTAAGAGATCTTATTAGAAAACTGCTCTAAAATTGTCGCTGTGATACACTTTGATTTCCCTTTCTTCCAGGGCATGTGTAATTCCAGATTAGACCCAGCTCTTACAAATGACGTTTTTCTCAGGCCAGTGCTTTACTTTGTGAACTCACCTCTTGACTTTGACTACATTAATGCTGTTTGAACATAGCCTCCGCGGGGGAAGACCTATGACCGCAGAAGCTCTTACTCTGCAACCCTCTGCTACCCTCTTCTGGTGGGAGTCTACTACTGCAATTAGTCCTTCAAATCTAGGTGAATCTCTAGGTGTGGTTCGCAATGGCTGAATTAGGAAAAATGACCTGGGGCAGATGTTATAGCCAGACCCAGCTCCAGGCTCTAGGCAACCAAGTCCTGTCCCAGAATTTGACATCTGAAGGCTATGGTAAGAGACTTTAGATGGTGGGCTGGCCAAAGAGTCCTGAACGGGCCAGTGACCCATGATGGTAACCGTTACCTCTGTGTTACCTCTTTTAGGAATGTTTCCTAAAAGGGGGTAAGCTTGACATTGGTAATGAAAAGATTATTTTTCTTAGGCCATATTAAGAAGCACAAGAAGCAGGTAGAGCAGCACCTTCTTGTGAGACTTCTGATCATCCCATTTAAAATTATAATCATGGGGCGCCTGGGTGGCTCAGTTGGTTAAGCGACTGCCTTCAGCTCAGATCATGATCCTGGAGTCGCAGGATCGAGTCCCGCATCCGGCTCCCTGCTCAGCGGGGAGTCTGCTTCTCCCTCTGACCCTCATGATCTCTCTCTCTATCTCATTCTTTCTCTCAAATAAATAAATGAAGTCTTTAAAAAAAATAAAATTATAATCATCACACTTCTATTTCCATCCTTGTTTCATTTTTCTCCATAGTAATGTTTAATCATCTAACAGGCTATCCTTAACTGCTTAATTTTGTTAATTGTATGTATATGCATTAGAGAATACGCTTTAGGAATTTTTTCTTTTTTTTTTTTTTTTTTTGTAGTCACTGCTGTATCCCCAACACATAGATTAGGGCCTGACACTTACTAATTGCTCAACAAACACTTGCAGAATAAAGAAATATCAGTAGGAATCAGAACCTGATCATTAGGGTGCAGGTTGGGGCAGAATCTGCCCAACACAAATACAGAGAAGTCCTCCATTCCCGCTGCTTGGAAGTGAGAACCAGCCACAGGACAGTAGAGATGAATAGAGTTACCCAAACTGAACCCAATATTAGTCACACTTTGAGTAAGTGCGATTGGTGGTTTGGCTAGAGTTCTTAAATATTACAGTTTACAAGAACCGCCTGGGAAGCTTGTTTAAATGCAGATTCCTGAATCCTTATCCCTAGAAATTATAATTCAGTAGATATGGATTGGAGTTCAAAAATCTGGATTTTTAACAAGCACCCTCAGGATATTCTGATACATAAAGTCCTCAGATGACACTCTGAGAAAACAAATAAATCCTTCATGGCTCCAGATTAAAATCATTCCTAGAGATTGAGGAAGATCCTGCAGGTGGGAATTTTGCCTATGGAAAAGAGGAGGTGCAGAGGCTGGGAACAAGTGAAGCCTGAGGGTGGCAGAGCATCATTGCCTGCTCAATTTCAGCCCTTGTTAAATATACTTTCTGCAATCTTATTCTCAAAGATTACATTTTAATATACAAGTGACTCTGATGTCAGAAGCTCAAAAGTCAGACTTTGAGAAATACTGGCATAAAAGGAAAGGAAGTGAAGGGAAATTAAAATATATATATCACGTGCATGTGCCAGGCACTGTGCCACGAGATCTTTACACAGAGGTTACTATTACCATCATTATTTTACAGATGAGAAAAATGAGAATCACCCACTATATAAGTCCCTGAGCTTACACTGACAGGAAAGAGGTGAGCTGTTACTTAAATAAAATAAATCCTGAATCTGCAGTCCATGATTCTTCTACTGCTCTTAGGTTTACCTACTATTCACAGTGATCATCATGTAGTACATATATAATGTGACCAACTACATGTAGTTGTGTAAACCCTTCCACAATCAAGATAGAGAAACTTGCCATCATCCAAAACATTCCGTGGTGCGATTTTGCAATTATTCCCTTTCCCCTACCACGAGCCCTTGCCAAAAGATGATCTGATTCTATCCTTATAGTTTTGCCTTTTCCAGAATTTATATAAATGGAATCATGCTTTATGTTGCCTTTTGTGTCTTGATTTCTGTAGCTTTACAGTAAACACTGAAATCAGAGAGTGTCTCAGTCCTCTGACTTTGTTTTTTTATTGAGTGTTTTGCCTGTTCCAGTTCTTTCACTTTCCAAATTTTAGATTAAGCTAATATATTTCTACCAGAAGTTAAAAGGCTTGCTGAGAGATTTATGTAGCTTGAATTTAATCTATAGATCAATCTGAGGAGAATTTGGGTCTTCTAATTGATCAACACTATTTATTCAACTTAAATCTTTATTAATTTCTCTTGGCAATGTTTTGCAATTTTTAGCATACAAATCTTATACATATTATTAGATTCACCACTAAGTATTTCAGACTTTCGGTGCTATTATGAATATTATTTCCTTATTTGAATCTCATATTTTTTATTGCTAGTCCCACAATCCTAAAAATGAGTGCCATCTTAAATTTTATATCCTAGGTGACTCTTTTGCCTCACCTTAATATTCCCTGAATTGTATGTAAAATGCAACCAAATTTTATATATTGAATTATGTCCTGTAATTTTGTAAAACTCACTTATTATTTCTAGAAGCTTTTTTGGGTATATTTTTGGTGATTTTCCCATGTAGACTATAATGTCATCTATAAATACTAATTTCTTCCTTTTCAATTCATATGCATTGTTTGTTTTTATCTTGTCATATTGCTTTAGTTAAGATCTATGTAAAATATTCAATAGATTTAGTAACAGAAGACATTTTTTACCTGTTTTTGATTTTTCAAGGAGAAAGCATTTAATCCTTTGCTCTTAGGGGAAAGTTTTTCATAGATGCTCTTTTTCAGGTTGAGAAAATTCCTTTTTATTTATAGTGCACTGAGAGTTTTTACTATAAATAAATGTTTAATTTTTGTCAAATATTTTAATACATCTTTTGAGACCATTATAAAATTTTCCTCTTTTCATATTTTGTTCATATACTGAATTATTTTCCAGTGTTGACAATGCTTTGTTTATGAGATGAAACCTACTTATCATATGTTATGCTTTTTAATATATTGATGGACTCAATTTGTTTTCATACACCAGGAAAATATTAGCCAAATTTGATGCTAATTGACTTCACAATTAAGTGACAAAGATGGGCATGATATGATTACAAAGGGTCAATTCAACAAGAATATATAATGATCTGAAATGGGTATGCATACACAGAGATTCAAAATGCAAAAAGCAAAAAACTAATAGAGCCAAAAAGAGAAATAGAAAAATCCACAATTATACTGTAGACTTTTGTGCTTCTCCCATAATAATGATAAAAGAAGTTGACAAAAATTTGTAAGACCCGTACTGAGTTATCAACAAATTTGGCCTAGGATTGTTTTTATGGAATCCCATAACCAGCAAAACATAAAATACATTTTTTTAACTGTGTGCAGAACACATCAAGATAGGTCAGATTCTGACCCTAAAAAAAGTTTCAACAAATTTAAAAGGTTTGAAATCATAAGAGTATGTATGTAAACCACAATGGAATTAAACTACAGAAAAATAAGGTACATTTCCAAGTATTCAAAAATTAGAGAACACACTTGTAAATAACTCATGGATAAAGAATAAAGCTCAAGGGAAATTAGAAAACATTTTAAACAAGTCAAAATGGAAGTATATTATATCAAAATTTGTTGGATACAGCTTACAGTGAAATTTATAGCACTAAAACACAAGAAAAGCCTCAAATTAAAGTTCTAAGACTCCAACTTAAGAAACTATTAAAAGAAGACCAAATTAAGCTCAAAACAACTGGAGAGAAAGAAATAATAAGTGTAAGGGAAGAAATCAATGAAGTAAAAATCAGTGAAATAGAAATCTGAAAAATAATAGAGGAAATTCAATGAAACCATAGGTTAGGTCTTTGAAAAGATGATTAAACTTGATAAATCACTAGACAGATTGAAAAAATACAAATTATCAATATTAAGAATAAAAAAGACACCACACTTATTAAGAGACAATAATTTATATGAAAAGGCAAAGGATCTGAATAGTCCAAAATTGTTTTATAATTTTTTTATTATGGTAAAAAAAATAAAATAAAATTTACCCTCTTAGCCATTTTTAACTATACAGTGCAATAATGTTAATTATATGCATATGTTACTACAATGGATCTCTAGAACTTTTTCATCTTGCAAAACTGAAGACCTATACTCATTTAATTATTCCTTTTTCCACCTCTCCTCAGCTTCTGGCAACTACAATTCTACTAAGAGTTTGACTAGTTTAGATACTTACTATAAATAGAATCATGTGATATTTGTCTTTTCCTGACAGGCTTATTTCATTCATTACAGTGTTCTCAAGATTTATCCATGTTGTGGTAGATGACAAGATTTCCTCCTTTTTTAAGGTTGAATAATATTCCATTGTATGTATATATCACATTTTCTTTATCCATCCATTCAAGAATGAATATTCAGGTTGCTTTCACTTCTTGGCTACTGTGAATCATACTGCAATGAGACTGGCATGTGTAAATACCTCTTTAGGAATTTTTTCTATGCTTTTAGGTAAATACCCAGATGTGGGATTGCTGAATCATAAAGAAGTTCTACTTTTAATTTTTTGAGAAACCTCCATCTGTTTTCCATAGTGGCTGCACCATTTTACACCCCACCAACAGTGTACAAGAGTTTTGATTTCTTCACACCTTCATCAACACATTTATTATTATTATTATTATTCATACTGGCCATCCTAATTGGTTAAAGGGGATATCTCATTATGGTTTTGATTTCCATTTCTCTGATGATTAGTGATGTTGATCATCTTTTCATATATTTATTGGCCATTTGTATATCTTCTCTGGAGAAATATCTATTGTAATCCTTCTTACCTTCTCTGAGTAACTTGAAGGGATGTTTTTGTCCAGTTGATCTCTCAAAGAATTCTTAGAAAAATTTTAGACCTCATTTCCTCTCTGGATTTCCTAAGGTACCACAAGGTAGAAGTTCCTTTACTGTTTTGCTGGCTTCATAAATACCAGCTTTCATGCTGTGTGGGGACTGATTCAGAGCATTTATACACCTACACTTCTATGCTGAAAATAAGATGAAATTATTTGTTTCCTAGGCAACTATTTCATGGAACATGCACAGCTTTCCTTTGAAGGTGTGTTAAATGGAAAAATTTACTATTTACTATTTTAATTTGTTCATTTTTAAAGTTACAATCTATGAACCATGTGCTTTAGCTTGCATAGATTGTTAATTAGGTAAGTAGCTTCTAACCAAGTTCTAACTTGTGCACAAGGAGGGCCAGGTGTTCTTTTCTGTGGGAACACTACATGGAAAATAAAAAGGGGGTGATGGGGTATAGGTACAGAAGGAAAGACAGAAGGAAGAAAGAAAGGAAGGGAGGAAAGAGAAAGGGAAAAAGGGAAAGAATTGACTCATGAATACCTAACCACGGGATTGTTATGGAGATGAAAGCAAAATGCTTAGTAAAATGCTTGGCACTTATTGTATGCCCAATCAATGGTAACATTACTATTTTTTATTTTGTTTAACAACAATTACTTCTGTGTCAAAAACTTGGGCAAGCACTTATGTTCAATGTATCAGGAAACATGGTCTGCAGGGTGTCTGAGATAGCATATTTAGGCCTAGGATATCATTGAAGGTCAGGCATTGATAGACAGATCTTTCCTTTATGCTTAAATTGACATTAGAATGTAGACATGTACAAACTGGGTGCGCCCAATTCCTTCAAATATCCAGCACCTCCTGCTTGGAAGACTTTATATGAAGTATTTCATATGCATTAGCTCTTTAAATTCTGACATGGCTAGAAGAAAGATATCATTGTTGATATTTTAAAGATATGAAACTTATTGATAGATTTTAAGTGATCAGATCAAGCTTGCAAGAGCTATTTAAATCTACGAACTAGAATTCAAATTCAAGTCAGATCCTTGATGTTAACCACACACTAATCTAGAGGTCTTCTGCTTTGTTCTTTCTTCCAGGGAACTTGGTGTAGCATTCCTATAAATACAAAAGTAGCTAAATAATATTTGACAAAAATGTGCTAGACATACCAAGATATGGCTTATCTAGTAGAGTAAGGAATCCATAATACCTGATACCCAGGTTATGAGTAGAATTCAAATCAAATTATAAATTATTTTGGTAGTACTTTCTTACTGAGACCTTTAGATCTAGGTTAATAACACAATTTGATAATTACATTTAACAGTGATTCATGGTGTTATGATGTCAAACCTGAAACCACATCAATGCCTCGGAAACACAACTGCTACGGAAGAGGTTGAAGGAGAGCTCTAGGAAAGAATTATGTCCTGTCCCTCTTTCCTTCCTTTGTCTTAAGTCACTTCAAAGATAAACCTCAGGAGCGGCGCCTGGGTGGCTCAGTCAGCTGGGCGTTGGACTCTGGATTTCAGCTCAGGTCATGATCTCAGGGGATTGAGCTCTACATGGGGCTCACCCTGACCGTGAAGGCTACTTAGGAATCTCTCTCTCCTCTCTATCTGCCTCTCCCTTCTTGCTTGCATATTCTCTCTCTAAAAATAATAAACAAATAAATGAAAAACCTCAGGAAACGATGCACTGAAACAAGAAATGAAAAATAGCCATTAAATGAACCAGCACTCAACCTTCAGCTAGTTTTATAAACTAGACAGTTATTATTTCATTTAGTTTGTGGTATATTTTCTTAGTTTGATACACTTGCACATTTTAGAGGAAATAGCTTACAACAAATTTGAGGTAAGTTTTCTTATATAGTTTTGAAACTATCAAAACATAAATGTTCTTGTCAGTTAGAAACATATTTCCTTTTTCTTTTTCAGAATTGTAAACAATCCTCCTATAGGCTGATGACATTGCATGGATTTTCACTGGAGAACTGGCTTGGACAGAGGCATTCAACTAATTCAACTTTTTGGGCTTTCTCCCTTGGATAATGGAAGTAAATATCTCAATTTCCTTTGTCAGTTTGGACCCAGACTAACTAATAGTGTCATGTTGACAAATAAGATGCTGTGAGACATTTCAGCTGATTAGGCTCTGAAACTGAATAATGCTTTCCTGAAAATGGATCGAACATTTATATGACCTTTTTAAAAAAAATTCATTTTATTTTATTTTAATTCCAGTATTATTAACATATAGTATTATAGTAGTGTTAGGTGTACAACATAGTGATTCAACAATTCTATACATTACGCAGGGCTCATCATGATAAGTGCTGTCCTTAATCCCCATGACCCGTTTAACCCATCCCCCACCCACTTACCCTCTGGTAACCATCAGTGTGTTCTCTATAGTTAAGAGTCTGTTTCTTGACTTTTCCCTCTCTCTTTTTTCCTTTGCTCATTTGTTTTGTTTCTTAAATTCCACATATGAGTGAAATCATATGGTATTTGTCTTTCTCTGACTTATTTCACTTAGCATAATTCTCTCTAGCTCCATCCACGCCGTATGCCCTTTTAAGAGTGTTTTAAGCATATCATCTTGGGTGAGGTATCATGAAACCAACCACAGATCAGGAGAGAGAAAACTGAAAGTTTTACAGTTTGTTTCTCACAGTTCCCTGGGGAGAACACAGCATGTTGAACAGGCCTACTCAGGGGAAACACCAGATTGGCCACAAAGCAGAAGGAAAGATGAGAACTGTGGGCAAGTGCCTTAATGTGGTTTCCATGGGGAAACAAATTTGGGATGAGCTACTTTGGATAATTTCAGCATGCTCTGAGGAATAGGGGCTGTTCCTGGTTACCTGGTACCTAGTCTTGGGACAATTAGGGCAGGCGTTAGTGGTCTGGAGCATGAGAATCTGATACGGAGCTAGTTGGGGAATGGACTTGAGTACTGAAGTGAAACCTGTCCCTTGGTAGTACATTTTTACCAGCTGGGGCCTCAAAATTCGGTCAAGATAGCATTTAAAAAGCTATATTATGAACAGACATAGAAAAAGTTAAGGTGTATGACTTTTGTTGTTGTTATTGGTTTTGTCATTGACTCTCAGATCCCTCACTTTTCTTGTGGATTAGATCATAAAGTTTTGTTTTGTTTTGCTTTGTTTGCCATTGCCAATGTGTTCAACAACTTGTTTCATTTTCCTCCTGGGTGTAAAGGAAGATTATGTTTTCTAATCTCCCTCATAATTAAGTTGGGCCATTTGACTTCATTCTGGCCAACAGAATGTGGGTGGAATTGATACACACCATATTTAGGATCATAAAACCCTCACTTTCCCCTTTCCCACTCCATAGACTTTTGGAAACTATGTATTGAAAATAGCAGTGCCACAAGATAGAAACTACCTGCTCCCTAAATTAATATGTAGCAGAAAAAACACCACTTCTTGCCTCTCAACCCCTGCTGACTAACTCGAACAAACAATAAGATTTTTTGAGGTTTACGGATTTATCTGTTACAGGAGCTAGGGTTAGTTATGCAAACACAAATTAATTTATCTGTAGATTCTTGGTCTTTTGCAGAGCAATGGCATTATTGGATGGGACCATTTAGAATTCAAATCTCATAAGGAAAAAATGCTGCTAGTAACATATGACCTAATGCTGTACCATGCCCGCATAGTACAATGAAAACAATATTTTTCTGTTTGGTCAAATCCAATAGAGTATTAACGCAGATTCTAAATAAAAGATTAATAAATAGAATTCCACAAAATAGTAAAAGAAAGCATTACCAAATGGAGCTTATTCTAGAAATAAAAAAATGTCTTATGTTTGGGTAACACTACCTAATTTTACCAAGAGTGACAAATAATTTCCAAAAATGTTGCAAAATTGTCAGAATTCAACATCTATTCTTGATGGAATAGCAGTAGATAGGCATGCATCATGTTTGCTGGAAAACATTTTCTCATTAAAATCAGAAATAAAACAAAGTCACCATTTGTTATCACTATTATGTAGCATCATTGCAAGTTATTAGGCAGTGCAGTTGGAGAAAGGCAGGAAGAAGAGGTATACAAATTAGAAAAGCTATAAAATTATTATTCTCTGGATATCATATAACTGTTTATGTAAAAGCAAATCAATTTTGCAGAACTGTTTAAAGTCAAATAAAAATATTTACAAAAAATAAGAGAATTTATTAAGCTGAAAATTAATTAATTAATTTTTTAAAGATTTTATTTATTTATTTGAGAGAGATAATGAGAGAGAGAGAGAGAGAGAGCATGAGAGGGGGTTGGGTCAGAGGGAGAAGCAGACTGCCTGCTGATCAGGGAGCCCGATGCGGGACTCGATTCTGGGACTCCAGGATCATGACCTGAGCCGAAGGCAGTTGCTTAACCAACTGAGCCACCCAGGCACCCTGAAAATTACTTTATAAAAACCCATTAGTTTCAAAAAAAGGACACTATATATATATGTATATATATATATATAGTGAAAGACTCCCATTTCAAATAAAAATTAAAAGAAAGTAAACTTTTCAACAGAGACGATTTCGATAAGAAAAAAAATTAGAGGACAATTAAGGGATTAGGTTTTTAAGGAAAGCAAAATATAAAGACAGCAATTCTGCCCAAGTTGCTTAAAATTTAACACAATGCCAATAAAAATGCCTTGAGATTTATTGGGTGTCAGGGGAGTTTAGAGAAACAGATTGTTTTTTGTAAAATAAACAATCAGGAATAACTAGTAAAATTCCAAGGAAAGATATATACTGAAAAGGAATTAACTTTATCAGATATTACATCAGAAAACTGTGATAGTTTTCTCTGATAGAGTGGTTCGTGGACAGCTCAATGGACTAGAATATAAATCAAGAACAGGGTTTCTCAATTTCTGCATTAGTGACCTCTTAGGATACATAATTGTTGCCAGGTGTCGTGTAGGACGTTTAGCAACAAATGTGGCCTCTAAGCAACACCTGCCAGTACCGCTTCAAGTTATGACAATCGAAACATCTCCAGACATTTCCAAATATTCCCCAAGGGACAAAGTTGGCATTAGTTGAAAACTATTGATATAAAAATAAATCCAAATAAAATTGACTACTTATTTAGTATATGAAAAAGGTGGCCTTTCAAATCAGTGGAGAAAAGATAGATATTAAATATTATGGTTGTTACAACTGGATAGCTTTCTGGAATAAATAAAATTGGATGTCTACCTCATGATTTAGCAAAAAATAAAAATATAGAGCAGAATAAAGTCTGATAATCCAAAGCTTAAAATAAAAGCAGAAATAGAATAGAAACCATAAAAGTACAAGAAAAAAATAAAGGAGAAGTTTGGTTCATAAAAATAATCTTTCTGGGGCACCTGGGTGGCTCAGTCATTAGGCATCTGCCTTCGGCTCAGGTCTTGATCCTGGGGTCCTGGGATCGAGCCCCGCATCGGGCCCCCTGCTCCACGGGAAGCCTGCTTCTCCCTCTCCCACTCCCCCTGCTGGTGTTCCCTCTCTCGCTGTGTCTCTCTCTGTCAAATAAATAAATAAAATCTTAAAAAAATAAAAATAATCTTTCAAAATAGGATACAAACCCAGAAGTGATATTAGAAAATTCTGACAAATTTGATTCCTTAAATCTTTAAAAAATCTCATTGAATCAACACAAAAAAACAAATTCAACAGACACACGAAAAACTGGAAAAATAATTACAATTCATATCACAAAGATCTACTTTTCTTGTTATGAAAAGAGTTTTTACAAATCAATAAGGAAAGAATAATGAGCTCAAGGGAAAAGGAAGCAAAGGGTAGGGATGGCTGATTGAACTACAACTGACTCATAAGTATACAAAACGATACTTTGTCTTAGTCGTAACAAGAGACATGCAAATTAGAACCATACTGAGATGTCATTTTTTTCTTCTACTGTATTTGTCAAGATCGTACGTGTGATGAACATACTATCTTAGTAAATGTGTAGGGAAGCAAGTTTATCTTGAAGGATAAAGATGCACCCATTAGGAAAAGAAGAGGATAAAATTAAGAGGATTTCAAAAATATATATATCCCTCTGAAGTATTAACTAGAACTAGAAGGAGTATTAGGAATATCTTTCAAAATTATAACTGAGAATGTTCTTTGGGTATATCCTCAATACATATTCACAGTTGTGTGAAACGTTAGGTTCAATAAGAGTATTTTTTATGATCTGATTGGCAATACCAAAATTCTGTAAACAACTTAATTGTTTACTTATAGATACTGGTTAAAAATTATAGTACATTTATACAAAGAAATACTATGCAGCAATGAAAAAAGTCAAAGAGGACAATTTGTACTGATAAAGAAAAAAATGGCGCAAAGCAGTGCACTTAATATGCTGTACTCTGTGTAAAAATAAAAATAACACAAGCATTTCAGACTACATTTGAAAGGACATGAATAAGAGGAGGGATACCTAGTTTTATGTATCACTTTCACTCATCATACCTTTGAAATGGTATATCATATGCATTTAAAAATATTCCAAATGAGTACACACAATTTTAAAATGCAATAAAGGCATAGTAGCTGAAATCATCCAGAGTCAGCAAACTGAGTATATCCAGTGTGGCTGTTCTGCTGACCCTCTGATTGGAGTCACCTGTCTCAGAGTCATCCCTAACCAATGGAGGGGTCATCTTACTACCGTCACTTCATCAGTAGGAAGGGACTTACTAGATAAAATTAATTTTGTCATCTTAGACCCAGTCTTATGTTACTCAAATGGAAAACAAATTATGGACATTTCAGGGACATGGCAAATATCTACCCTTCTTTAAAATTTATTTTATATTTTATACCTGCTCTAGGAAAATAAATGTTGAGGCAGCTATCATTGGAATAAATAGGAACTCTGTAGGACTTTTCACACTGTTTTTACAGATAGTTATTGATCTTATTTTGAGTCTTTTATGGGTGTACACCTTAATCATTTTATTCTCTGGAGACCCTTTTTAGGTCTTAATTCATCCTGCAGTAACTTGTCACACACAGTATCCAGTGGATGACATTCTTTCCCTCTACCTTCATGTCATATTACCTATGTAGTATCCATACTGAAGTTTCTTGCTAGGTTGAGTCTTGCCATGAATCCCACTACACCTGTCTAATAGTGACAATTATGTAACCCTGGCTCGACCATTTTCAGGAGAGGCATACAGGATGTTTGCTTCTCTTCGGAGCCCCAGTAGATCATCTGACACTAGACTGTGTCCATCTACCTTACATCAAGGATCATCAGACACTTCAGGTGGCCCTTATATACATGCCAGACAGGTACGGCTAGATGGTGATGCCCACCCAAATCCCACATGACTTTGTTACCCTTCTCTGGTCATGGTAGAAAGAGATTCTAGTCGTACTGACTCCTTGAGGCAAGCTTTATCACATGATCATCTTCTACAGTCTCTGAGTTAGCCTCTTGGCTGAAAGAATACCAGCCAACATAAGAAAGGAAGCAGGCCAAGAATTAGATAAAGCAGAACGGATAAGCAGAATCACTAGGGGAGTGAAGAAGTATTAATTTATTTATTCTAAAATATGTTTTGATTGCCAGACACTGTGCTGTGTTAGAAATATGACATGAGTAAGGCCCAGTTGCTGTTCTCAAGCACTCAGATATATTAAACTTTTATCAAAATTAGTTTCAGATTTTCATAGAAACTGTCAGAGGCTTCATAACTGATACTTACATGCATTAAAAAAAATCATCAACAGCTACATTGTATTAGTCTGGGTGTTGCTTTTTGATGATGCCTCTTTGATATCTACTGTAAGTAATTAAGGCAGGATGGAGGCTCTTTGATATCATGAACTGTAGGCCCAGGAGGCATCTTCAAGAGGAAAAAAGGGCTGTTTCCTTTGTGATCCTGCTCTTGCTTCCCAGGTACACGTATTTGATTTTTAGAACATGTAACAGTGTATAACTGTAACTTTCTAACATTTGATTGCCAGATCTTAAATTTGTGTCTCCTGGGGGCTTTCAAAGCCCCTATAAACAGCCCTCAAGTAGCAGCTTATACAATGCTCTATCCTAGCACTCATCCAACCATTTGTCACTGTTTTCTCCCCCATGTTCCCCACTCCACTGTGAGATTCCCAGAACACAGGGCAGTTTGAGTATATGGCTTAAAAATTGGTTTGCCAGATTTAGCAAATAAAAAAAAAAAGGACACCCAGTTAAATTTTAATTTTAGGAAAACAAAAACAGTTTTTTAGTGTATGTCCCATGACATATTTGGCACATACTTATATTAGAAAAAATAATTCATTAATCTGAAATTCAAATTTAAGTTGGTTTCCTGTGTTTTGTCAGATAACACTACTTTAAAGATGCCTTATAACCTGAAGGTTTTATAATTCTGTCTTTAAATGTTATTTAACTAAAGGATACAGTTTAATCACTAGCAATGATAATTTTAAAAATCAACATTATACCAATCCTATTATCAAATATTGTTGTCTGGGAATTCTGCCTTTATACTTACATTTATACATAAAAATAAAAACTATATATATATATAGTTTTATATATATAAAACTACAAAAACATATATATTCATATATTCAATGTATTATTTGTTTCCAATTGGAAATAAATAATTCATAATAAAATACATAATATAATCAAATAAAAAAGGATTGGATTAAAATTTTGAAGTAACAATAATGGATCTGACAAAATTGAGAGCTTAAATTTAGGTAGAATATATTTATAGCAGAAAATGCCAAGGTTTCTAGGGAACTTCTTAATTATATTTTGCATATTATTTGGTGCAAGAAAGTAATATTTAGAATGTTTTGAACTTGGAAATCAGCTATAGGTTATTAACTTAATTCCCCTGAAGCTCAGCTTATGCCCTTAAGTTCTATTTCCTCCCTAGCTCTTTATTGGTGTTACAGATCTTATGTTTCCATGGAAGGAGATATATGTTTATATGCATTTCATCAGAGAAATAAAGATAAGGCTGGTCCACTCATCTATTGTCTATCATCTATCTGTCTAAAACTTTAATTTGTAATGCCCAATGCATGTTTATTTCTCTTTCTTGCACTTCTTTCTTGAGATGATAATTTAATGTTTAAGTTAAAGACAGTCTTCCTTGGGATGCCAGGAAGAGAGGAAAGATTCTAATTCAAAGATTCTGGAAATAAATGATGAGAGAAAAGAAATTTTTCTTATTATTTAAAAGACTCATGAAAATGGTCACCATGGAAACCAGACATGAGTCCATGGAACATTAAGAGATCAAGAAGAGAGGTCTTGAGCTGAGTCTTAAATTTGGAATGCTGACATAGATTTTAACCTTCATTTGAGGATAACTTCTTTATAAGTTATATGATTTATTTTAGATTATGCAGTCTTGAGACTTGACAATTTTTGTAAAATTCTACTTGTACTGTTTTCTTTCTCTTTTTCCTCTCCTTCCATCCCTTCCTTTTTGCTCTCTCCTTAGCTCTTTTTCTTCCTTTCTTTATTTACTCTTTTTTTTTTTTTCTTCTCTTCCTCCGTTTTTTTCATCTTATTTTTTGGGTGAAGATCTATGGTGGGAAATGTGAAAAAAAGAAGGTAGGACAAAACTCCGTTGGCTTTTCTTTTTCTTTTTTTTAAGATTTTATTTATTTGACAGAGAGAGACACAGCAAGAGAGGGAACACAAGCAGGGGGAGTGGGAGACGGAGAATCAGGCTTCCTGCCCAATGTGGGAGCCCATTGTGGGGTTTGATCCCAGGACCCCAGGATCATGACCAATGTGGGGCTCGATCCCAGGACCCCGGGACCATGACCTGAGCTGAAGGCAGACCCTTAATGACTGAGCCACCCAGGCGCCCTCCATTGGCTTTTCTAACTGAAGAATATTACTAAGAACTAAGAAAAATAATACAACATTAAAATCTAAAAAGAGAGCAATAATTAGAAAATAGATCATTTAATATTCTAAGTGAATATTCCAGCTAGTAAGAGTGAACTCACAGTTTTTCTAAAATTTTGACCCTTTCTTGAGGATTTCCTTATATAATTACATATGATTACAAATAGAATATAGTGAAAAAATAATTGTCATCCAGTATAATTACTAATACAGGAAATTGTTTAGAAAAATTTCAAATAAGACAACCAGAATAAAATTTATATTCATGTATCATATAAATCTAACTAGACTTTCAGAACCTAGAGGTTGTTGTAGCATGTAACCTTTGTACACAGTGCAAATTCTGACATGTAACAACTGCTCAATTAATATTTGCTTGAGAGTCTATAAATACATCAAAACATATACACACATGCGTGCACACATATATATAATTTTAAAAAGTTGAAAATAAAATGCAAATAAATAAAGCTAGTTGATTTTGAAGTTACTGGACAATAAAAATATTTTTCTTTGTTTCTTTGTCTTTACATACAACATTGAATCAATGATCTTGCAATATTTTCAACACAATTATTCCTGAATGTACATTCATAAAATGAATTGCTAATATGTTTTTATTTTGCTTTCTTTTATTTTCCTAGAAGTGCAGTGATACCTGTTTGAGACTCTTTCCTTCCTTCTTTCTTCCTTCCTTCCTTCCTTCCTTCCTTCCTTCCTTTCTTTCTTTCTTTCTTTCTTTCTTTCTTTCTTTCTTTCTTTCTTTCTTTCTTTCTTTCTTTCTTTCTTTTGAGAGAGAGAGAGCATGTGAGTGAGTGCACATGTGTGTGTGGAGGGCGGGTAACAGAGGGGGAGGGAGAAAGAGAATCCCAAGCAGGTTCTTAGCCCAGCTCAGAGCCCAAAGCAGGGCTTGATCCCATGACCCTGAGATCACGACCTGAGCTGGAATCAAGAGTGAGATCCATCACTAACTGAGCCATCCAGGTACCCCTTTAATTGAGATTTTATAATAAAAACATTTTGTTCTAGAATATATGAAACAAGTATGTCAATATCCACAATTTACACAATTTATATGTCCAAGTATAGGGGTGTTTGCAGGGATAAGAGGCAGCATGAAATATTGTAAATAGCACAAGTGTTGGGTTTCAGGATGTTATTTTATTTTTTCAGGTAGCTATTTTAAACTTGTGTGATAAGGGCAAGCTACTTCACTTCTCTGGGTTTTACCATCTATTTCCCACAATTGGTATGAAGAATATCTGGAGATGATATATGTGTTTCTGATATAAAGTATGCCTTTAAAGTCTTTATAAATGTGAAATTCAGGAGTTTATTTTAAAAGATTCCCATTCTCAACAAGGGCTAACAGGCCATGAATCTCATAGAACTTATTTTCAAATTATGCTTTGCTTAAAATATGGTACCTATACTCTTATTACTCTTATTTATGATATAATTTATGCCATATTAATTTAAAATGAACATAAAGGGCTTAAATAGACTGGGCAGTTATTCTGAATATTGGCTGAACATTAGAATCATCTGTGGTGCTCTTAAAAAACGAATTCCCTGGGTCCCCACCGCATGATACTAATTAAATCAGTGCTTTAAAAAGCTCTCCTAAATGATTCTAATGTGTAGCCTATGTTCTAATGTGTGAACCCCTAAACTCGAAAGTATATGGATCTGAATTCACTTTAGGCTGCTTTAGAACCTAGCTTATGAGAATCTGGATGGATTGATAGAACGTATTTGTTAATTTATTCATTAAATACGTTTGGTAACCACTGCAAGCTAGGCACAATACTAAGGTTGGGGAATTCATAAAATATGATGCCTACCCCCAAAAATTTGCATTATATCAGAGAAGATGGGAAACTAAATGAGTAACTATGGATTAAAATGCTTACTAAATTATACCAACAATAGTGAATACTACATGGTAACTAATGTGCAAGGCACTGTTCTAAAAACTTAACGGTAGTTAATTCCTTTAATACTAACAATGGTCTTATGAAATAGTCACCATTCCTCTCTTACTACATTATAGATAAAGAAACTAAGGCACAGAAAGTTTAAATAATTACTTTATACACAGCCAGTAAGCAACACCATCAAGAGTCAAATCCATGCAGATTGAAACCAGAGATTGTGCTCTTACTCAGGTAGTGCCTATCTGGCTTCTCATCTTCAGTACTTATGATTAACAATGTGTTGAATGCTTACCATGTGCCAAGATCTGTGCTTTACAAGTATAGCATATTGAGTTTTCACAATTAACCCATGGAACTTGTATTTTCCCCATTTTATAGATTGCGGAAGTTAAGGAGCAGAAGTGAATGCTTTATTCCTTCAACTCTAGCACATGGGCTCTTGGGCCATCAGTCAATATTCTTGATAGATCCACATGCCTAGCACAGCTCAACATTCCTGCTAAATCTTGAAGAGATACAAAAACCAAATATTTAGCAGAATAAAAGAAGGTGTCAGTTCATCAATTTTCAAGTTTCTGGCATTGCACTGATTACTACATAACTTTAAATTATTGATTGTAGCTCAATAAACTACTTATAAGAAGATGAAACATTGAAAAACAACAGAAAACTCCTAAATCACTATGGTGAATGTTAGATATAATGTTAGATTTTAAGTGGTTAGGACTCTTTATATTTAAATGTATTATGAATAATTGCAACAGTTGTATGCATACCATTAAGAGCATAATTGTCTTTTATGTATATGGTGCAAAGTTTCCAGGGATTCTATTAAGCAATGATTCCAAACCCTGTTTTGAAAGATAAAATCTGTGTAACTTTACTTGGTCATTTAAATGCAAAACAGAATGAGAATGCTGCCATTATATTTAATATATTTTTGATTGTAGTTGAAACAAATCACTTCCTTTGCCAAAAGTATTAACTAATAAGAGTTACCACAAGACCTTGCCCTGCAATTTAAATGCATTTACAAAGAAACAAACCCCACCAGACTAGAAAGTGGTTTTCAAATTTCCAAGTGTCTTCAAGAGTGAGCCTCAAGTTCCAAGCGATATGTCTACTGCTTTGCCCATTCTAATGTACAGGATGTAAATAACTGGAAATTAAAATTAATGAATCCTCATTTGTATCATTACATCACCAAATACCATGTACTTACCATGTTTCGGGAACTGTACAATCGCCTTACCCCAATATTGCTAATATCTTAGCAGCAACCTGACTAGAAAGATATTATTATCTATATTATAGAGAGGGGAAATAAGAAATTTCTAGTCAATATAAAAAGATAACTCGGAGAGGAATTTTATTTTGCTATTTAAGACCCTAGTAATCCAACATCATTATCAAAAATCTTGCCTATGCATACTTTTGTCCTGGAACAATAAAGTCAGATTGTAAAGTAATGTGAGAAAAAAGAACCATGATTTGCTATAATACTTTTTGGTTTGCAAAGTGACTACATATATAACCGAGAGAACAAGGTATTTTTTTAATTATATTTTCCATTTTCTCATTTCCACATTAGGAAATGAGGTTTAGTAGCATGCCCAATCCTCTCTGGCCCAAAAAGCCAGAGCCAGTTTTCAAGTGTGAATCTGTTAGGCTTGAAATCCAGAAAGCACTATGAAACACCTTTTCGGTTTAGGCTCAAAGTCTAATTAGATCTGGTTATTCACTCTGGGCTTCCAGGAAAGAAAGTGTTTTGCCTATCATGATGACAGAGTGAAGCATGGCCAATGATCACAGAGTGGAGATGTTTCCAAGAACACTGGTTGGACAGGACTTTGTCCTGGAAAACACTGACTGAAATACTTATAGTTTCTCAAGTACTGAGAAATAAAGCTTTTATTATTTTTTTACCCAGTATCAGACAAATAAAAAAAATTCCTGGGGCCATATTCTAAATCTGGCCTGCTTAGAGAATAGATAAGTAACACTAGACCCATAAGTTACAACTTCTTTGAGTTAAATTTCCCTATTTTGCCTGGAACCTAGATTGGAGTTTTATATTAAGACCATGTAATACGAAAAAGGTTTGTATTTTTGTTGTAAAATCCTTGTTGAAGGCCTTGAGTCTTTAAGGACAGTTTATACAAGTGTCTATGGAATGATATTAGCATTCACTAACAAAAATTTTTTTCGAAGAACAAACTCATGTTCTTACATTAGATAATAATAATTAGGTAAGACATCTGCCCTCTTCTTTTTGTTTCCTAGTGAACTCATAATTAAATATTTTCTGGTAGACCACAGATCCTGCACTAGTCAAAAATACTGGAGTGTGTGTCACCTCCTCTTTCTGCATGGCTTTCATTTTCTATTTCTAATGACTTTTATATATAATTGCCTCGTTCACATAAGTCAATCAGAGAAAGACAATTATATGATTTCACAGATATGTGGAATTTAAGAAATAAGACAGAGGATCATAGGGGAAGAGAGGATAAAATTAAAACAAGATGAAACCAGAGAGGGAGACAAACCATAAGAGACTCTTAATTTTAGGAAACAAACTGAAGGTTGCTGGAGTGGAGGGGGTGGGAGGGATGGGGTAGCTAGGTGATGGACATTAGGGAGGGTATGTGTTGTAATGAGCACTACATATTATATAAGACTGATGAATCACTGACCTGTACCCTGAAACACCCAATACATTATATGTTAATTAATTAAATTTAAATCAAAATTAAAAAAAGAAAATAGTTGAAATTTATTCAATAAAATCTGATAAAATAACAACCTCCATTTTGCAGTTGAGCATACTGAGATACAGTGAAGGTTTTCCAAGCTCTAGTTCACTGACACCAATGTCTTTTCAGTTTCTAAAACATGGCAAGTGTTCTCCTGCCTCAGAAGTTCCAGCTGTTGTTCCCTATGCCTATAAACCCCTTCCTTTTTTCACTCTCACTGGTCAACCATTTCTCCCTTACCTCCAACCCACACAAACACAAACACACATGCAACATTCTTTGCATAGATGACTCTTTCGGATCTTTAATATTACTATCTCAGAGAGAATTTTTTTAGGTTTCATTTATTTTTTAATGTTCTATAGAAAGATAGCCAGGCCCTTCTTCATGCCATGCTATTCTTTATAACTTACCTTGTTCAATTCTTCATTGCCTGTCCCACAAGTTGCAAGACATATTAGGTTGTTTGTGTGACCCAACCCTTACTTGACTTTAAGCTCCATAAGGACAAAGACCCATTCTAGTTCATTCACCATTGCATCTCTAACACTTAGCCATGCCTGGTACATTGTAGTTTAATAAATATACAATAAATGGTATGAACAAATCAATAAACATATATATGCTCATACACACATACTTAAGAACTTTAGGTTTTCTAAAGTCAAGCCAGTATTTTGTTCATCATTCTATTGCAGTCTTTTTTATAGTAACAGGCCAAAAAAAAAAAATAGATGCTTGATGAGTTACCATTAAAGGAATGAAAATAAATTCACTTGGACCAATTATTTTAAAAGGCTACTTATGATCTGTTAGTTGATGGATTCAGATAACCAGATAGTTGTGAAACATTTAGGATTACACTAATCCTTCTGGAGTCTAGAACGTGAGCTGGCTAAGTCTAAGAAGCACAAATGCAAAGACAGAAGAGGGTAAGAGGTGAAGTGTGCCCAGGTTGGGCACAAGGGCTGTCCCTCAGTAGTCTTGCAGATCTCCTGCAAACATTCCCATGACTTACTATCAGTGATGCCTACTAGGAAAATGAAGGGCAGTGTGTGCAATGTATACCTCTATTTACAGATTCATTTAAACATTCAAACATGTTTATTGAGTGGCTTCTATGTGCTAGAATTTTCTTCTCAGTGTTTGGAATATATCAATAACAAAGATTCCTTTTCTTGAGGCATTTACATTTAATGGGAGGGAGGGGAATAGGCAGACAATAAAGAATAATCCTAACAAATGAGAAATTATATAGTATACTGGACTGTATTAAGAGCTATGGAGGAAAACAGAATTGGGTAAAGGGGATCAGAGACACTGAGATCATGAGGGAAAATAGTCTGTAGTATTAAATAGGGTAGTCTGGGAAGGACTTATTTGGGATAAGATTTTAGCAAAGATTTGAAGGAGAGAATTTAGCTCAATGATTACTTGTGAACAGAGCATTCCAAGCAGAAGAAACAGCTAATGATGCAAAGACCATTAGATTGGAGCATGTCAAGCATGTTTAAGAAATAGCAAGGGAGTCTTGGCAGCTGGAGAAGGAGCAAAGAAAAGGGAAAAGTACTAGGAAATGAAGTCAGAAAGGTAATGAAGCAGGGACAGATTATGTGGAGTCATGGTAAAGACTTGGGTGTTGACTCCGAGTAAAATGGAAATTTATTGGAGGGTTTTGATTTAAGCTAAATTCCTTAAAAAACAAACAAACAAACAAACCACTCTGGCTGCTGTGTCTATAGAGAAAAAGTGAAGAAGTTGAAAGACCAGTTTGGAAGCTATTGCTGTAAGCAGGTAAAAGATGATGATGGCTTGATTCAACACAGTATCTCTGAAGGTAGTTAGAAGTGATAACATTCTTGGATACATTTCGAAGGTAGAGCTATTTTCTGACCAATTATCATGTGTGAGAGAAAGTAAGGAATGAATGCAAATTCCAAGTTTTATACTTAATCAGTTATAAGTATAAATAACTTTTTCATTCCTTTATACTATTCTACATAAGATTTACAATATTTTGATTATTAATAGCTCATCCTAAGGCAAAAGAAACACCTTTGAACGTTTTGCCATAAAAACTTATTTTGGGGACTTAAAACATTCTTTCTTTGCTTCTTTAAATTTTTATTTTGCCTAATTCAGCACATTACCATTATGAGGTAAAGCTATATTGTAAAATGTCACTGAGCAATTCATGATTATATAACTGTGTTTTCCTTCTCAGCTGAAAATATCACTATTGTTCAACATGGGGAATGTCCTTTGCATTTTAACTTTTAGAAGTGGATATGTCTTGGTAAACTATGTATTCCATTTATGGAGTACTTTATCATTTCTGACATGCTCTGACATGTCTTATTTCATCCCATACTCTCCACAACCCTGGCAGATAGCTGGGCAGGAAATATGCATAGGAAATTGAAGAGTTTAAGTAACTGAGTAGCCACCATGAGAACCCCTTCTTACTTAGATTTGAGCTCACTCACTGATGTGCTTTGAGCTAGTTCCAACTGATGAAGAAGGATGGGGAACTTAGTGTGTCCTATGCTTACTCAAAGTTAAGTAGTCCAGGCCAGGATCAAATTTGTGACCTTGTCCTTATCATCAATGCCCCAGATAGCTGGGCTAACAAATCATTTTGTACATCAAACTTAATCACATCTGCAGAATTAAGCTAGCCACTAGCTCCCCATTATTTTCCTAGGAACTCTCACTATTTTTATATTTTGTATTTTGTATTTCACCATTTCTCATCTTTCTCATTCAGGAAGATCAACCACAACTTTGCTAGCCTGTCTACAAAGTACTAAAGCTTGCTTCCGGGATTGCAATCAAAGAATCTGAGAAATTAACAATGCCACCAGAAGAGTACACAGGAAAATGTGGAGAAGAAAGATGCCATTGTGAAGATCAACAAGGTGTGGTAGATAACATATCTTTTCCTTGTTGAATCCCGAAGCTATCAAAGAACAACTTTTGTTTTCAAGGGTCTGGTGGGAATCTACATTAGTAATGTATTCATCAGGACCAACCCCCTCAACTTGAGTGTCCTCAGCTTTCAGTCTTTCATCCAACTGCTGCAAGCACCTGGCTCCTAAAATTCAGCTAGGGAAATAAAATGGGAATAGTAATAATCCTATTACTTCAATGTCTTTCTTTTCTTTAAATTATGCCATGCAATTAATTTATACCAATCTCTTTTTCAGAGGCAGAAATGAAGTCTGTTTTTGGAATTTAAAGATAACTTCAGCATTTTTTGCAGTCTTGGTAGTTATGGGGGTGGAGGGGAGGGAAAGGAAAGTCATTTGAATAAGTAAAACATACTTAACTACTACGGAGAGAGAAATTTTAATGGATGTAGAAATAATCGTTTGTAAGAAGTGCAGACAAATGTGAAATGGCATTATTAATAAGTAATGCCATTAAAGAGACCGTTCTTTCTAAGCACTCACACCTCCGAATCATCTTGGGGTTCCCTGACTTCCTGGTTCTCTGTACCCTCCAGCAGTGACGCCCCTTCTCCCAATCACTGTCAGGGGTTTAAGTGTCATCGTCAGGATGAAGCTTATTATCTACCTGCTTCCCCGGTTTTTCTCTGAGTGACACACCACCGACGCCTCCACGCACAGCTCTTCTCCTTCCGCGGCTCCCAGAGGGAAGCTGAAGAGCTGCAGAGGGAGCCCGAGGCTACTGTCGCCTGCACCCCGAGACTACGAGGCTCCAGGCTCCAGGTTACCCACAGAGTCTGTGCTCTGGTCCGCCCCCCGCCCCCCCGTCGCGCGCTGCAGGAGTAGGAAGCGGCCCTGCGCTGCGCTTCTAGCTGCGTCTGCCCGAGCGCGGCACGTGCTCCCGGCGCTGGAGCGAGAGAGCGAACGCCACCGCCGCGGGCCCCGGAGCCGCTCAGTTTCCTGCCGCCGCTGCCTCAGCCGCCGCCACTCGCGCTCCAGCTGCAGCCCAGGCCGGCACGCGAGCACAGGAAGCCCGCGAGGAGAGGCTGGCTGGGGGGCGCCAGGTTCAGGGCGCGCACCTGGTAAGCACAGCGCCGTTTCTTTCTTTCAGCTCGAGAGTCACCACGGATGTAGGATACCGCCGGAGCCCCTCCCCCAGCACGGGGACTGAGAGCATTCCGGCGAGGGGCGGGAGCGCGGGCGAAAGGGACCCAGGAGGGCAGGTGGTGGGCAGGTGGAGGACTGGTGGAGCCAGGGACGCTGCGAGGTCCTTGCAAGTTTAGAAAAGTCACCCTGCAAGGACGTGTGCTGTGTGAATCAGACACGAATTTCTAGTCGGCAGCCCAGGCTACCGCGGCGTCGCTCCAACGAAAGGTTTATGAAGATAATTTTGCTTTTATTTGCATAAGTGAGGGACTTAAGTGGGTTTGTTTCCATAGAAAACGAACTAAAAAAAAAATCAGAGGAGAAAATAGAGATCTGAGCCAAAGGAGGCGTTTGGATTTCGATCTCTCTCCCTCTCTAGCATACCGATACATGTGCACAAAAGGGTGTATAACGGGGCGGGGGGGGGGGGGGGCGCTTATCTATCTTTGAGACCATTAGGTGTTTGGGGGCTAGTAAGAGCATTTGCTAATGCTTTACCCTGAAAAGAGTACCCTGGTTGGGTGTGAATGCCAGTGTTCCATTTCTAAAATGACAGTTCCATGACGGCATTAGAGGAGGGAGAGGTTTTCTAGAACAGGGGGCCATTTTTAAGGGGGTACAACTGTAACTCTGGACCTATAAGCTCAGGTTCATATACTCCCAATGGGGATAAGGAAACATCCTTACACTAGGTTTCTTTATGGAACTTTGGCAAAGGATGGGGTCAGAGAGAGGGACGGGTGGGGGTGGGGGAGGAAAGGGAGTTGAGTATGAGTGGATGGGGTGGTAGAAGGAGCGGAAGCCTGGAAGTCAGGTTTGGCATCATTGTGTTCATTTAGTCCCACCCTGGGTAGTTCCTGGGTTGGTCTCTAGGAAAATGTGTGACCTTGAAAAAGTCCCTTAACCTTTGTGTACTCAGTTTCTCCATTTCCTCCATTTCTGTAAAATGTAGAGATTCTTCTGTGTTTGAGGGCACAAAAGTTCCGTGCAGTATTGTCTGTCGGTGAGCATATGGGTTTTTGGATCTGCATACAAGGAAGGAAGAGCACTCAGAAAATCCAGATAAAATGAAGCTTCAGGGCATTCTCCCTCAAAGTATCAAAGACATTTGCAAGCTCCTGGCTGTACTGTTGGTGTAATGCATGCTGAGAGGTTTGTGGAAATGGTTGAGAAGGACAATCAGACACCTAGACTATAACCAAGGGAACCTAGAGTTCTGAGTGCTGTTTGGAGAGATTCAAAGTCACTTGCTTTTTAAGGTATCAAATAAAGAAGGAGGTTTGGTGGCAAGCTGTGAAGTTCTTTGAATCTGAGGGTTTGGGAAATAATCTGGAATTGATTCTAAAACAACGAAAATGAATGGCATCTTACTTGAAAGGTTGGGCACTCCAGATGGCAGGAAGGTTTTAGAGTGAGATCTGAGAATACTGTAATCTGGGCAGAGGGGTTAGGAGGGAAAGGAGAATGTCTATTCTTCCTGAGACAAGGGTTCCTAGACTCCTAGGAGGCAACTGGCATCTGCTCATTGTCCTTGACAACTCTGCCACTTGTCCGAGGCGGGTACAGGTTCTTCTTCCCCTCAATGCAAGCTCATTCCTAGAACTCAGGGATCTGCATCCCAGGTGCTGAGATATGAAGGTGCACATGTCCTGTACAGCAGTCCTAGGGCTGCCCCTGATCCTTTTATCATATGAGCATCTGGCTTCAGAGCTGGTTCACCCATCCAGATTCGACCCGAAGTCTGTGTTCCTAAAGGAACTCACTGTGCCACTTGGTGGCACCAAAAAGTTGCGCTGAGAACTCTGTTCTCTATAAATACAAACTACCACCCCTCCCTCCTCCTCGAGCTCCCCTTCCCCCCTTTCCCCCTTTCTCAGTAGCAGGGAGATTGCTGCACACGCCACCCTCAGCTCTGCTGTTCTGTGCGCACTGAGCACAGGAGATGAGCTTAAGATCTTCTTGGTGGGGAGCCCGGGAATGGAGAGGCCGGCTCTGCCCCGCTGATCAGCACAGCCCAACTTTATGGGGAGCTAGCTAGACTGCATCTCACTGCCCGCTGCGCAGCCAACAGGGGGGTAAGCTTGATAAGGGTCTGTGTGCCCAAGTGTCCCCGCTCCCGGGAAGGATGCAGGAGCTATCAGCTTTCTGGGTAGCTCACAGTTTGGTTTGGGAGTGGGAAGAGCGTGGAGCAGGGCTGGCTAGACCTTGAGCTTGAAGTCCGCTCCATTTGCTGATGGCCTTAGTTAAACCTGTTGGGAGAAAAGGCGAGAGCAATGGGGTATAAAGGAGGGAATGAATGCAAGGATTGAGAAAGGGATCCTGCATGCCTTTGGATCCGAGTTCTCACTCCCTAAGGCCAGGTGTGCGTGTTTAGAATGCAGATTGTGCTGCCCCAAAGCACCGGAGGGCTCTGAATTGGGAGAAGCAAAGGTGCAGAGGGAAGGAAGGAGAATCGCTTCCCAGTAGATCGGTAAGATGCCGCGACCGTGGCGCCTGCGGCAGGAGGAGGGGGAACAGCGGGTGGTGCTGAAAGCAACAGCTCTCACTCAGCCTAGCGTGCTTCTTTCTGAACCCCAGTCTGCTCCCTCCCGCTCTTCTCCTGTGGATGCATCTTTCCTTTTGGAAACACAGCCTGCTAGTTACCCGGGAGTGGCAGCATGAGCATCGTACCAAGGAGGGAACCCAGGCTACAGCGACTTGGGGAAAGAACCCCAGTCAGGCCCATGAGCTAGCCGGTGACCAGAGCCTAACCCAGACTTGGGACCTCACAAAGGGGAGTGAAGAGTCGGCCTGGAAGGTTCTTGGAACTAGTCCTCGAATTTCCAACTGCCCTCATTTCCCTCCGGAGCAGGTGCTGTGGGGAAGGGAAATTGAGGAGAGGTTAACAAGAACTTGTGCTTATTTAGGAACAATCCTGGTGCTGCCTCAGTTGAACTGTAAGCTTGAGTAACCAGACAGATAGATTCTCCAACACCTTACTTCCCGCTAAGAAATTGACACAGCCTGGTGGGAAGGCACTATCTCCCTTCCACCTTTTTCTTCATTCCCCACATATTGTTTTATTGTTCTGAGTCCCTTGAGACTGGGGCAGAGCTAATCTGCATTCTTAATGTTGGGTCTGGCCATTTGAGACAGCCAAGTTAACATTGCCTTTTACTATGTTCAGCCTCTTACCCGAGTGGGGCTAAGCCAAGGTTTTCTGTAGAATTCTCTTAGTTATAAAACATTCTAGACATTCTTTTGGGTTTTGGCGTGTTCAGGAATGCTATGGCTTGTTAGGTGTGCTTTGTGCCCCTCATTACCATCATAGAACACAAGGAATTTTCTCCTTTAATTTCTCTCTTATATCTATGAATTACACATTTAAGAATCAGTTGTGACTATTTCTGTCCTTTATAGATTTCAGTTTCTGTTTAAAAGGATGTTTAGTTTGGGACTTAAAAATACTGCTTCCTGAACTCATCAGGCACATCCTATAAAGCCTTCTCCAGCAGGGACATTTTCAGCACTCCGGACAGATCCTTCAAGGTTTCTTAGGACAATAATGTGGGTATAATACTTTCCACATAACTGCTTCTTTTAAGAGAAAAGCTTTCCTTAGTCATTTACACTCTGCTTGACAAAATGTATCATTTGGATATTTTCATTGCACCCCTTAGATCTCTGCTATCACATGGCAGTATTTTCGCTGTGGACTGAACTCAAAGAGAAACCAAACTGCAATGTTGATTTGTTAAAGGATTTATTCAGATTATTTGGGAGAAGGGGTGATGTTTGAACAATCCAAGTACTTACTTCCATAGGGAGACAAAGGCCTCTGCCATCACTTCATAGTCCATGTATAGACATGGTGACAGACACCAAAGTGAAAACTTTGTCCAACGAACACAAAATATGGATTACTTTTGTGACTAAAGGATTTTAATAATTCTAATGTTCTCATTTTTGTTCAAAACACATTAAAGATTTTATAGGAGTCTTACATTATCTTTTATGGAATTTTTCAGAGCATTTTAGATTTAAAAAACTAAAGTAAATGCCAATAAAGCATAAGTGAAATTATAGGTAGAAAACATGAGATAACCCTAATAATGAAAAATATTGTACTTATTTGTATACCATTCACTCCCAGACTTTCTGTCTTCATGGGATGAAGAAAGAGATGCATCCAACTATTCTTCCTTATACTCTTTGCTCTGTTATTTTAATAGACTATAAACTAACTTTATAAAATACTGAGAACTATTTTTTATTTATATTGGGATATGCTAAAGCTAATCAGTTTGTTTGGAGTTTGGTTATGCTGAAGGTGTATTACTACAAAGCAGGAACATCCTATAGTTTAAAAATATGTGTTATTTTTAAAATTCAGAGAAATATTAATGCTTTCCCGAACCATCATTTAATCATTTTCATTAATGAGTGGAGCTAAGGAGGACATAAGATAGGAGCATCAAAAGAAATATTTTTTAGTTCATGATGTGAAAAATAAAATTTGAATTTTGATTTTGAATTTTCAACTATTTGTAAAAGGCAATATCTTCTTCGTATTTCTTCATCTCAGTCAGTTAAAACGTAGTTCTAAAAAACATTATGCCATAGGCTTGCTTTCATTTCCTTTAAATTCACAGAGGAAGAAAAAAAAATCTAGATTTTATCAGTTCTAGTCTTGTCTGAATTATATATCTACCTTTAGTCAGAAGGGGAACCAAGCAAAAGTCTTGGTTCAGGCTCATCCCTGCTCCAACAACTACCCTTTCTTGAGTATGTCGGGCATCATGCCACGCATTGATGTTATTTAATCCTCATAACAATTATGCAAGGCAATATTCCTAGTTCTCTGTTGTTAAAAATGAGTTGTTTTTTTTCTTCCACTGTCATATGACAAGGAAATGGAAAAAATAAATAAATACACACATCCGATTGGTTTGGAAATCAAACTTACCCTCTCTCATTACATTAGGTAACTTTTTTCATCTATGGTGTGACTAAACATCATGGAATTGTTTCGTTGTGGTTTCCAGTGAGTTGTGGTATGGTTGGGAGGGCAGACCGTTGCACAAGATTACCTGAGTTTGAATCCCATCTCTGTATGAGATTACTAGCTATGTAACCTAGGGTGAGTTACTTAACATTGCTCTGCCTCTGCTTTCCTCATTTTTCAAATGGGGAGTGGGGGGGGCTTAGGGAGGGAGGGGACAATTGGGTGGCTCAGTCAGTTAAGCATCTGACTCTTGATGTTAGCTGAGGTCTTGATCTCAGGGCCATAAGCTCAAGCCCCACATTGAGCTCCATGCTCCATGCTGGGTATGGAGCCTACTTAAAAAAAAAAAAAAATGGGGAACAGGTTGTTCTCTAAGGCACATTGAATAATTACAGTGAATTAATTGCACAAATATAAGCAAAGTTCCAGACCCACAATTAACAGTGTAGAAATGGTAGTTGTGACTATTAATCTCATCTAGGCCTTTGAATATCAAATGTTTCCTAGCTTTCCCTTGTTCCTGAATTTAATCTTCTCAGCAACCCTGTAGTTGGTACATAATTGCTGTTTCAAATATCTTCTCTTATTTTGGTCAAACTAGTTAGGAAATTTGAAGGAAAGATTTAGATGTGAAAAAATGTATTTAATGTAGATATTATTCTGTTGGTCTTATAAAAATATCAGACCTATGAATAATTCCCTAATGATCAGTTTTCACAGTAACTCTGGCTGTAGGCCATTGCTCTTAAACTTTACTCTTAAACTTCATGCTTTTAAACATAAATGTTCTGAGGAAAATTAAAAGATCATAATCAAAATGCTGCTAATGGGCACTGTAATAATAATAATGTAGCCTGTTTACATTTATAATATTTTACAGAGGAATAATTGAAAAATATTTCTTAAAAATCAATTTGCCTTAATACACAATAATGTAGAACTCTTTAAAGACTGAGAAAAAAGTAAATAACATAATAATTACCTTTTTAAAAATAAAAAAGATTTTGAAAAACCAATGTATAATTACTGTATAAAATATTCTTTGTCTTGTTAAAATTAAAATGAACTTGATATTTCATATTAAAAATGGTCTTTGTAATGATAAAGTATATCACAGGATACTCTTCTCATTCATTTATTACAACTTATGGCTACTCAGAACCATACTTATTTAATGTAAGGCAGTATCATCCTTCACTCTCAGGGTTTAATCTGTATTTTTCAAATTGAAATTGCAAGTTCAAAACAATATAATACAGCCAGAAACAAGTTACAAAGTAAAGAAGGGATAAGACAAACCTATTCCAAACTACTCCCCTTAAATTATTAGGATGTTTCAGGAAAAAGTTTTCTGGGACTGACAAATCCAGATGATTAGCTCTTAGTTATATTCTTTTTTGATGCTTATGTAGACCTTGCCAGGATATAAATCGGCAGTTTTGAGCTGGATGACTTTGACCTGCAGGAGACATTTGGCAGTGTCTGGGGACATTTTCATTTGTTACAACTAAGAGGAGGTGTGTTTGCTATTGGCATCTGTAGAGTGGGGATGCTGCTAAACATCTGCAATGCACAGGACAGTAAACCTCCACAACAATATGTCAACAGTGCTAAGGTTGGGGAACTGTGATCTAAATGATTCCAGGAAATAGAGTTACCTCTATTTAGTTGGTTTGTATGGCTTTTAAATGTAGTTGGCTGGCATTACATAAACTTGTAATGGAAAGCAGAGAGAGTCTACAGAATGTTTTGCAATCAATGCGTAAGTTTTAACCAGCCAACCCATTTGGTCTTTTGGGAGACATTATCATCTGATTATGTTGAGTGTGGGCTTTGGAGCCAGAGAGAATTGGGTTCATGTCCTGGTTCTGCCATTTATATTAGGTATGAGACTCCTGGCATGATTCTTCACCTCGAAACCTCAGTTTCTACAGATATTTAATGTAGGTAGTAATCATACCTACCTCACAGGGTCATTTTGAGACTTACGTTAAATACCGCTTATATATTATTTAGCACAAAGTAGTCACCCAATAAATATTAGCTATTAATAAGTAACTAGAGATCAAGTTAGAAATGCAAAAGCACATTTTCAAGCACCTGATGATAAAATATGCACGATAATGCTTTACAGTCTTCCGAGGTATGCCATAAATAACAAGAAAGCAGCTGAAGGCTGCAAAATGGGAAGACGCCTGGAATCCCTGCTTGATAATTAAATTGAGACTAGTTAACAGTAGATTACATCATTTTTATTGCTTTGCTGTAGAAGGCTCTTTCGGGTCTTCATAGACTACTAAACCAGTTATTTAATGATTTACAATGATTTAGTGAGTTTTATTCTAGTGCCAGCACCTTTTAATTAATACAGAAAATAACAGATTTCACTTTTGTACAATGTTATTTTATGGCCCTTTTTGGTTTAAGAGGGTTTTGTTGAAAATATGGCATATTTTTGGATCTGGGCTAAACAGAGAGAGTGCTGGGCTTTCTTGTTTACAAGGTCACAGATGTATGCTTGCGATAGCTACAACAATAGAGCTTTCCTAGACTATATGGTGTCATACCTCAAAGTGTCTCTTATCTATGGGATGCACTTGTTTTCAGGAAAATACATCAAATGCATTCATGGCATATGCAATATTGACACCCCTGTCTATTTGGGATGAGGCTATTGCTCAGGCAGAAGGAATCATTTTAGTGTTGATGTCCTGAACTGTGTGATTTGCTTGTGTGGGGATTAAGTTATATAAGAGACATCTGTGCCAGAAAGATGGTCAATGTTTGAGAAGATTGTTGAAAATAAAAGACAATGTGAGCTGTGAATCTGGTTGCAGTGTAAGTTGCCATTTATGCAGATTCTACCCACCAACAATTTTCTTTATTTAGGATACAATAAGACTGTATGATTACCGGAAGCAAAATACTTTTATGCATATTAAGTATATGTCTACTGTTTTCTATAATGGGGTAGTGATTAATTTTTTTATGCTATGAGCCAAGAAATATACTATTGAATACAGCAGACTGGTGGTTCTGAAAATAAGACCCTAAACCAACCTATTATGTAAGTTACACTATTTATGTAAACTATCATTTACTGCTTTTGATTGAATTAAAGCTCTTCATATTTTAGGTTGTAGATCTATAACATTTTGAAAGCTTTTTAAATCCTCTTCCTTATCTATAACAAGAACCTAATTTTTTTTTGCTACCCATCTATAACCTCTACCACCTCAGAATTATAACTTAAAGCAAATAATTTATTCTCTTGGAGACTCTATCTCCTGATATATGAAATGGGATAATCAGATGTTCTTGGCAGTAATTTTGTTGTAGGTTGAAGTGGGATTAATAATGGGAAAAAATTCTATAAATTGAAAAAGTAATGTGGTGGGCACCTGGGTGGCTCAGATGGTTAAGTGTCTGCCTTCAGCTCAGGTCATGATCCCAGAGTCCTGGAATCAGGTCCTGCATCGGGCTCCCTGCTCCTTGGGAGCCTGCTTCTCCCTCTGCCTCTCTCTCTCTCTCTCTCTCTCTGTCTCTCATGAATAAATAAAATCTAAAAACAAAGAAAAGTATAAAAAAAAAGAAAAAGTAATGTGGTATTACTATTTTCCATCCCTTTTTTTTTTCTCCAAGACTCTTGTTAAGTAAATGAATATACCTCCTGGTGAGATAGCTAAAGAGAAATGGCCTCACCCATGAACTTGTGTAGGAAGTTGATGTTACCTATTAAAATCTAAATTGATAGTAAAATGTGAAAATGCTTATGCCAGCAATATCATGCATTTGTCCTATAGAAATACTTTCAAAAGTAAGTTAAGTACAATATTATTTATAACAGTAGGAAAATCTATAAACAATCTAAATATCTACTAATAGGAGATAATTAAATAACTTTTGGTATAATAATATAGTTGAATGCTATGCAGTTGTTAAAAAGAAATGGATGTTCTGAGTGTGAATCTTGGCTCTGACAGTCACTTGCTTTATAATATTAACCAAACCATCCCATCTGTCAGAGCCTCAGATCTCTCATCTATAAAATATGCATAAAATTATTTATCTTACAGCTTTTTATGACAATTGATATTTCACGTGAAACACTAAACATAGTGCCTAGCATGTGGTAATCTCTCTCTGTATTTTAATTATTGTTATCCCCATCAACAAAATGAACCATTATGGAAAGATATTTACAATATATAGAGAAGAATAAAATATATTGATATAGATTTCATACTAACACTATTTGGATTTTAAAATATGATAAAAAAATTATATGCTTAGCAAATAATGGAAGAGCAGATACCAAGTTGTAGAATGTGATTAAACCTGGGTTTTGAGACGGCATTTTGCTGGGTTCTGGTCCCAGGCCTGCCAAAAATCATTTAATCTTTGTGAGTCTCAATTAAACTGAATTATCTACAGGGCTCTCTCTGTTCTGTGATGCTATTTTCTTTAATATTTTGAAAAGCCATGAGGAACACTGAAGGTTTCTGCCTGCTACGTTGTCAGTCCCTGCTTCTCTTTTTGAGGACCTCTGTTGCCTGAACCCATTGGATGAGGGAGTTTTATTATCCATCTTTCAATTTTCCAGGGTGGGGTGAGGGATGCTATCTTGGAACCTCAATCAGGTAGTTGACCAGAAAGCCCAGTGGAGGCAATTCACTATATTATTCATTCAGCAGAATTTATTGAACATCTGTTTTGTGCAAGGATTATACCAGGTGCTATATATAGTACCAATTTAACCTTTAAGGGATCCAAAGTCTGTTGGAAGATAAAACATGTATAAATAGCTATAATATTAGCTTAGTATCAATAAAAATGTCACATGAATTCAGGGAATAGAGCAAATACTACAAGGTGAAGGATCTGGGATGATTTTATAAAAGGACTATTTTAAAATATTATCTCATTCAATCCTCATTAAAACTCTTTAAGTGATACTATTGTCATTCCAGTTAGGCTCAGAGAGGCTAAGTGACCAAGGGCACATAGCCAACAAATGGCAGTATTAGGATTCAAACCCAGGTCCACTTGATTCCAGCCCATGCTCTTAAAAACTGCCATAAAGGCTACTGAAGCAAGAGTAGGTCAGGAATCAGAAGCAGCATGAACAAAACCATTGGGTAAAGCAGTGTATACCTGGAAGGAACACAAATTTACTTGACTAGTAGACTCTGAAGGAAGGGCAGATTCAAGGGAGATAAGAGCCACAAGGGACACTGGGGCAGAAATTTAGAAGGCAGATCCCTCAGTCCCACACTTAAACTAATATCACAAATAATATATTTTCACAGTAAATGTAGAAATTTAGAAAACATAGATAAAGACAAAGAAGAAATGAAAAGTTACACATATTCCCACCACTCAGAGAACATGCTATTAATGTCAGTGTGTATGTTTCCAGATTCCATGCATGCATACACACTCAGTATTTTATATTTATATCATATTTATATTTTAAATTATATCAAAAATTTTTCTGGTCTCCTTTGCTGGTTTCTTCTTATCTCTGGGAACTTAACCATTGGAATTCCCTGGGACTCAGTCTCACAACTAGTTTCCTTTCTATCTGCACTTTCTAGGTGATTTCATTTAGTTTCATGGTTTACAAAAAATAGTACCTGGATAGTGATGCTTCCCCCATTTATATCTCCTATGCAGACCTCTCTCAGAAATTTAGCCTCCTATATCCAGCTGCTTATAAATGTCTCTTCTTGAATTTCTAAGAGGTATCTAAAAATTGACACATCAAAACTAATTTCTGTTAAGTCCACCCAAATCTGCTCCTCCGCAGGTTTCTCCACCTCAGTCAACGTGGTACCATCTTTTATTGGCTCCTGCCAAAAACCTTAGTGTCTTCATTGAGCCTTATCTTTCCTTCACATCCCAAGTCAGATCTGACTGCATACTTTTCTGCCCAATCTTCCACTAATTCTCTCCACTGATAGGGCCATGTCTCCTGATCCAAGCCTCTGTCATCTCTCCCACCAGGATTTTTGCAGTCATTTCCTAACTGCCCCCTCAGTTCTGCCTTTGTGCCCTAATTCTTGTTGAAATGCTGGTCATTGCATGTCTGTCTTCTATTGAAAACTCTTCTGGAAAATCACTCTCCTGTGATAATAAAGCCCAGTTTGTTAAAGTCCAAAAAGAATCCACATGATTGTACTATCCCTTGACATCACTTCCTCTCTCCCCAGTTTTACCACACTAGCTTCCTTGCTGTTCCTTAACATATGAAGCAGAAGTCTGCCCCAGGGGCTTTGCATCTGGTTTTGCCTTTACCTAGAATGTTCTTTCTGTAGATATTTGCACAACTCATTCTCTTCTTTTAGGTCTTTACCCAGATTTTACTTTTAACATGTATACTTCTTTGGCTACATTATTAAAATTTTCCACATCTCTGACACTTTCTATCTTCTATCCCTGCTCTATTCTTCTTTTTAACCCTTATTACTGTGTACATACAATATTTTACATCCTTATCTTGTTTATTGTCTGACAATTCCCCTTTAGAGTATAAGCCTTAGAAGGGCATGGATATGTGTCTGCTTTGTCCATAACTGAAACCTCAGGGCCTAGAACAGTGCTTGGTACATAACAGTTACTTGATAAACATGTATTGGACAAATGAATGATGGTGCTAGATCTAGTGTATACCTCACTGGTCTATTTGGAATTTATGTTCTATTAATTTCTTGTATTTTGGGAGCACATGGGATGATTTGTTTAACCTTAAATAAGCTAAATTGTAGCACAATTCTGTCAAGTTTCCAAGTCCTAATTTATTTCGGAATGTATTTTCCAGGTATGTGAGCTTCATAGCTAATATTGATAAAATATAGCCATTGTGTGCATCCACAGCAGATCATGAAACAGTGATTGCTTTATAATCAGGCAGGCCATAATCTATTGGGGGAGGCCAGGGCAATATAAATACCTTTGTACTAAACAATCATACACATATCTACATTCCAAGCACTGAATCACCTCTTTTCCTGGAATTTTCTTCACCCTCTGTTGTTTTTTTAACTAATTTATTTATTTATTTTTTGATGTAGCGTTCCATGATTGTTTGCATATAACACCCAGTGCTCCATTCAATACGTGCCCTCTTTAATACCCATCACCAGGCTAACCCATTCCCCACCCCCCTCCCCTCCAGAACCCTCAGTTTGTTTCTCAGAGTCCATAGTCTCTCATGGTTCATCTCTCCCACTGATCTCCCCTGCTTCATTTTTCCCTTCCTACTTTTTTTTTTTTAAACATGTAATGTATTATTTGTTTCAGAGGTACAGGTCTGTGATTCATCAGTCTTATACAATTCACAGTGCTACCATAGCACATAACCTCCCCAATGTCAATCACCCCCCACCCCATCCCTCCTACCCCCAGCACTCCAGCAACCCTGTTTGTTTCCTGACATCAAGAACTCCTCATATCAGTGAGATCATATGATACATGTCTTTCTCTGATTGACTTATTTCGCTTAGCATAATACCTTCTAGTACTATCCACATTGTTGCAAATGGCAAGATTTTGTTGTTTTTTTGATGCCTGCATAATATTCCATTATATATATATATATATACACCACATCTTCTTTATCCATTCATCTGTTGATGGACATATAGGCTCTTTTCATAGTTTGGCTATTGAGAACATTGCTGCTATAAACATTGGGGTGCATGTACCCCTTCAGATCACTACATTCCTATCTTTGGGGTAAATACTCAGTAGTGCAATTATTGGGTCGTAGAGTAGCTCTATTTTCAACTTTTTGAGGAGCCTCCATACTGTTTTCCAGAGTGGCTACACCAGCTTGCATTCCCACCAACAGTGTTGGAGGGTGGGAACTCTCCGCAGCCCCACCAAAATCTGTCATTTCCTGACTTGTTAATTTTAGCCATTCTGACTGGTGTGAGGTGGTATCTCATTGAGGTTTTGATTTGGAATTCCCTGATGCCGAGAGATGTTGAGCACTTTTTCATGTGTCTGTTGGCCATTTGGATGTCTTCTTTGGAAAAATGTCTCTACGTGTCTTCTGCCCATTTCTTGATTGGATTATTTGTTCTTTGGGTGTTGAGTTTGATAAGTTCTTTATAGATTTTGGATACTAGCTCTTTATCTGATATGTCATTTGCAAATATCTTCTCCCATTCTGTCGGTTGTCTTTTGGTTTTGTTGACTGTTTCCTTTGCTGTGGAAAAGCTTTTTATCTTGATGAAGTCCCAATAGTTCATTTTTTTCCCAGGTTTCCCTTGCCTTTGGTGATGTTTCTAGGAAGAAGTTGTTGCGGCTGAGGTCAAAGAGGTTGCTGCCTGTGTTCTCCTCTACGATTTTGATGGACTCCTGTCTCACATTTAGGTCTTTCATCCCTTTTGAGTCTATTTCTGTGTGTGGTGTAAGGACATGGTCCAGTTTCATTCTTCTGCATGTGGCTGTACAATTTTCCCAACACCATTTGTTGAAGAGACTGTCTTTTTTCCATTGGACATTCTTTCCTGCTTTCTCAAAGATTAGTTGACCATAGAGTTGAGGATCCATTTCTGGGCTCTCTATTCTGTTCCATTGATCTATGTGTCTGTTTTCATGCCAGTACCATCCTGTCTTGATGATGACAGCTTTGTAATAGAGCTTGAAGTCCGGAATTGTGATGCCACCAGCTTTGCTTTTCCAACATTCCTCTGGCTATTTGGAGTCTTTTCCGGTTCCATACAAATTTTAGGATTATTTGTTCCATTCCTTTGAAAAAAGTGGATGGTATTTTGATAGGGATTGCATTAAGGATGTAGATTGCTCTAGGAAGCATGGACATCTTCACAATATTTTTTCTTCCTATCCATGAGCATGGAATGTTTTTCCATTTCTTTGTTTCTTCCTCCATTCTTTCATGAGTATTCTATAGTTTTCTGAGTACAGATTCTTTGTCTCTTTGGTTAGATTTATCCCTAGTATCTTATGGTTTTGGGTGCAATTGTAAATGGGATCAACTCCTTATTTATTTTTTATTCTGTCTTGTTGTTGGTGTATGGGAATGCCACTGATTTCTGTGCATTGATTTTATATCCTGCTACTTTACTGAATTCATGTCTGAGTTCTAGCAGTTTTGGGGTGGAGTCTTCTGGGTTTTCTGCATAAAGTATCATATCATCTGCAAAGAGTAAGAGTTTGGCTTCTTCTTTGCCGATTTGGATGCCTTTGATTTCTTTTTGTTGTCTGATTGCTGTGGCTAGGACTTCTAGTACTATGATGAATAGCAGTGGTGATAGTGGAATCCCTGCCGTGTTCCTGACCTTAGGGGGAAAGCTCTCAGTTTTTCCCCATTGAGAATGATATTTGCTGTGGGTTTTTCATAGATGGCTTTTATGATATTGAGGTATGTACCCTCTATCCCTATACTCTGAAGAGTTTTGATCAAGAAAGGATGCTGTACTTTGTCAAATGCTTTTTCTGCATCTATTGAGAGGATCATATGATTCTTGTTCTTTCTTTTATTAATGTATCACCTTTATTGATTTGTGGATATTGAACCAACCTTGAAGCCCAGGAATAAATCCCACTTCATCGTGGTGAATAACCCTTTTAATGGACTGTTGGATCCTATTGGCTAGTAACTTAGTAAGAATTTTTCATCCATGTTCATCAAAGATATTGGTCTGTAATTCTCCTTTTTGATGGGGTCTTCGGTTTTGGGATCAAGGTAATACTAGCCTTGTAAAATGAGTTTGGACGTTTTCCTTCCATTTTTTTTTTTTTTTTTGGAACAGTTTCAGAAGAATAGGTGTTAATTCTTTTTGAAATGTTTGGTAGAATTCCCCTGGGAAGCCATTTGGCCCTGGGCTCTTGTTTGTTGGGAGATTTTTGATGATTGCTTCAATTTCCTTACTGGTTATGGGTCTGTGCAAGTTTTCTTTCTTCTTGGTTCAGTTTTGGTAGTTGATACATCTCTAGGAATGCATCCATTTCTTCCAGATTATCTAATTTGCTGGCATAGAGTTCCTCATAATATGTTCTTATAATTGTTTGCATTTCTTTGGTGTTGGTTGTGATCTCTCTTCTCTCAGTCATGATTTTATTTATTTGGGTCATTTCTCTTTTCTTTTTGATTAGTCTGGCCAGGGGTTTATCAATCTTGTTAATTCTTTCAAAGAACCACCTCCTAGTTTCGTTGATCTGTTCTATTGTTCTTTTGGTTTCTAGTTCATTGATTTCTGCTCTGATCTTTATTATTTCTCTTCTCCTACTGGGCTTAGGCTTCATTTGCTGTTTTTTCTCTAGTTCCTTTAGATATAGGGTTAGGCTGTGTGTCTGAGACCTTTCTTTTTTCTTGAGAAAGGCTTGTATTGCTATATAATTTCCTCTTAGGACTGCCTTTGCTGCATCCCAAAGATTTTGAACAGTTGTGTTGTCATTTCCCTTTGTTTCCATGAATTTTTAAAATTCTTCTTTAATTTCCTGGCTGACCTATTCATTCTTTAGTAGGATGCTCTTTAGCCTTCATGTATTTGAGTTCTTTCTGACTTTCCTCTTGTGACTGAGTTCTAGTTTCAAAGCACTGTGGTCTGAAAATATGCAGGAAATGATCCCAATCTTTTGGTACCAGTTGAGACCTGATTTGTGACCTAGGATGTGATCTATTCTGGAGAATGTTCCATGGGCACTAGAGAAGAATGTGTATTCTGTTGCTTTGGGATGGAATGTTCTGAATATATCTGTGGAGTCCATCTGGTCCAGTGTGTCATTTAAAGCCTTTATTTCCTTGTTGATACTTTGCTTAGATGATCTGTCCATTACAGTAAGGCGAGTGTTAAAGTCACCTACTATTATTGTATTGTCGATGTGTTTCTTTTATTTTGTTATTAATTGGCTTAAATAATTGGCTGCTCCCATGTTAGGGGCAGGGGTATTTACAATTATTAGATCTTCTTGTTGGATAGACCCTTTAAGTAGGATACAGTGTTCTTCCTCATCTCTTATTATAGTCTTTGGTTTAAAATCTAATTTGTCTGTTATAAGGATTGCCACCCCAGCTTTCTTTTGATGTCCATTAGCATGGTAAATCGTTTTCCACCTCCTCACTTTCAATATGGAGGTGTCTTTGTGTCTAAAGTGAGTCTCTTGCTGACATCATATTGATGGGTCTTGTTTCTTTATCCAGTCTGGTACTCTGTGTCTTTTGATTGGGGCATATAGCCCATTTCCATTCAAGGTAACTATTGAAAGATATGAATTTAGTGCCATTGTATTGCCTGTAAGGTGACTATTACTGTATATTGTCTGTGTTCTTTCTGGTCTATGTTACTTTTAGGCTCTCTCTTTGCTTAGAGCACCCCTTTCAATATTTCTTGTAGAGCTGGTTTTATGTTTGCAAATTCCTTTAGTTTTTGTTTGTCCTGGAAGCTTTTGATCTCTCCTTCTATTTTCAGTGACAGCCTAGCTGGATATAGTATTCTTGGCTGCATATTTTTCTCATTTAGTGCTGTGAATATATCATGCCAGTCCTTTCTGGCTTGCCAGGTCTCTGTGGATAGGTCTGTTGCCAATCTAATGTTTCTACCATTGTAGGTTACAGATCTCTTCTCCAGAGCTTTCAGGGTTTTCTCTTTGTTCTGAGATTCGTAAGTTTTCCTATTAGATGTTGGGGTGTTGACCTATTTTTATTGATTTTGAGGGGGGTTCTCTGTGCCTCCTGGATTTTGATGCCTGTTTCCTTCCCCAAATTAGGGAATTTCTCTGCTATAATTTGCTCCAATATACCTTCTGCCCCTCTCTCTCATCTTCTTCTGGGATCCCAATTATTCTAATATCGTTTCATCTTATGGTATCACTTATCTCTCGAATTCTGCCTTTGTGATCCAGTAGTTGTTTATCTTTCTTTTCTCAGCTTCTTTATTGTCCATCATTTGGTCTTCTATATCACTAATTCTCTCTTCTGCCACACTTACCCTAGCAGTTAGATCCTCATTTTTTTTTTTCCAGAAGCTTGAAACAGTAGAACTGGGGTGCCTGGGTGGCTCAGTTGGTTAAGCAACTGCCTTCAGCTCAGGTCATGATCTCGGAGTCCCAGGATCGAGTTCCGCATCGGGCTCCCTGCTCAGCAAGGAGTCTGCTTCTCCCCCTGACCCTCCCCCCCTCATGTGCTCTCTCTCTCACTCTCTCTCTCAAATAAATAAAATCTTTAAAAAAAACAGTAGAACTGTGTTCTCTGACAATTCTGGGCAATAGAAGTCAGAGATTAAGGTGTTTATAAGGTTGGTTCCTCCTGAAGTTTCTTTTTTTTCTTTTTTTATTATGTTTTGTTAATCACCATACATTACATCATTAGTTTTTGATATAGTGTTCTATGATTCAATGCTTGTGTATAACACCCAGTGCTCCATTCAGTACGTGCCCTCTTTAATACCCATTACCAGTCTAACCCATCCCCCTATCCCCCTTCCCTCTAGAACCCTCAGTTTGTTTCTCAGAGTCCATAGTTTCTCATGGTTCGTCTCCCCCTCTGAATTCCCCCCCTTCATTTTTCCCTTTCTGCTATCTTCCTTTTTTTGTTTCAATGTATAATGTGTTATTTGTTTCAGAGGTACAGGTCTGTGATTCAACAGAGGGGGTATGTGCACCCCTATGTTAAAGCAGAAATGTCCACAATAGAGGCTCCATTTTTTATTGCACCTCATTAATAGCCTTTTTGATTTCAACTTAGTAAGAATTTAGTTCTTTTATTTTTCCAGAAAGTGTTTCTCTATTATCTTCCATGCTTTTTTCAAGCCCCGCTAGTATCTTTATAATCGTCATTCTGAACTCTAGGTCTGACATCTTACTAATGTACATATTGATTAGGTCCCTGGCAGTCAGTACTGCCTCTTGTTCTTTTTTTTGAGGTGAGATGGTTTTTCCATCTGTCAGTTTGTCCAGAGAATAGATGAATGAGAGAACAAAATGCTAACAGGGTAACAACATCCCCAGAAATATATACACTGAACAAATCAGAAGAGACCCGAAACCTGGGGAAAAGAAAGAGAAAGAAAGAAAAAAGAAAATAAAAAAGAAAAAAAGGATATGATCAAATATGATCAGGCTGGTGAATAGATCAGTGCCATTCACTAGATTTTGGGTGTATTTTGGTCTGTTAGAAGAAACTGCCTCCCAAAATTTTAAAGAAAGAAAAACTTATATATTTTCAAAAATAAGCATAAATACGATGAAGGGATTGAATATGATTATAAAGATTAAAATTATAAAAGATTTTAGAAAAGGAATTGATAAAAAGTTGGTTGAAAAAAGAAAAGTGAAATAAAAAAAAGGGAGAAAATGTGATCAGGCAGGAGACTAGAACAAAGCCATACACTAGAGATTTAGAGTATATTTTGGTCTATTAGAAGAAACTGTATCCCAAAATTTTAAAAGGAGAAATAAATATATGTATATATTATATATACACATATATATATGTATGTAATAAGATCAACTACAATGAAGGAATAGAATATGACTCTAGAAATGAAAAATAAAAAAGATTTTTAAAAAACAGATTGTTAAGATGTTGGTTGAAAAAGGGAAAAAGAAAAATTAAAAAAACAGAAAAAGAAAAAAAGAAAATTAAAAAATTAACTTTGAAAGACTAAAGAATCATGGGGAAAAAAGCCATGAATTCTATGTGCTGTATTCCCCTAGTGCTGGCGTTCTGCCATTCTCACTGATCTGTAAATTTGGTCTTGGCTGGCTGTTCTTGCTGATCTTCTTGGGGAAGGGCCTGTTTCTGTGGTTTCCAAATGTCTTTGCCAGAGGCGAGATTGCCCTGCCCTTGCTGGGTCCGGGCTAAGTAATCAGCTCGGGTTTGCTTTCGGGAGCTTTTGTTCCCTGCAAGCTTTCCGTACCGCTTTGGAGGATGAGAGTGAAATGGTAGCCTCGCAATCTCTGCCCCAGAGGAGCTGAGAACTCGGGTCCCCATTCCTCAGTGAGCCCCCAGAGAAAAGCAGTCAATCACTCCCATCTCCCCGGTCTCCGGCCATACTCTGTGCTCACCCGACCTGTGACAAGCGTTTCTATCTCTGGCACACGACCACATGTGGAGTCTCCAAACCCAGCAGATCCCTGCAGTGTGCTCCCGTGCCGCTTCTCCCAGGGGAGGAAGGGGAGTCTCTCTGGATCTGCCACTTGTTGGGTCCCTGCTGGAAGCGCAGTGGCCCAACTGTGCCACGGATCACGGTTTATGGCAACCCCGAGCTGAGAGCCCACTCCTCAGCTCCGTCTCTGCAGCCAGCTTCCCCGCTCCGATACCTGGGAGCTCTGCTGCACTCAGGCGCCCCCTGTCATTCTGTGACCCCAAGGGTCCTGAGACCACACTGTCCCAGCAAGTGTTCCACCCCCTGGCTTAGCCACTGGAGCGACATCCCTCAGCATAGCAGACCTCTAAAAGTTCCGATTTTGTGCTCCACTTCTCCATCACTTGCCAGTAGCGGTGGACGGCGACCCACTCCCCTGATCTATCCTCCTTAATATCACCTCGGATTCACTTCTCCACACGTCTTACATTCCAGAAAGTGGTTGCTTTTCTGTTCAGAGAGTTGCTGCTCTTCTTTTCTTCAATCTCCTGTTGAGTTTGTAGTTGTTCAGAATGGTTTGATCCCTATCTAGCTGAATTCCTGGGACCAGATGAAATTTAGATCTCCTACTCCTCCGCCATCTTATTCCTCCTCTCCACCCTCTGGTTTTTAAAGAATTTCCTGTAGGGCTGTATATCCCTGGAATGTTCAAACTATGGGTGGCCCTTCTTGTTTTTTTATGGCCTTGTGAAGTACCTTTCTTGAAGGAAGGAGCAGTAAGGCAGCAAGGGATGATGAAAAGAGTATGTGATGGAGTCACTAAGCATAGACATAAGGGATTGGCTAGTTTTATTTATTTGTTTGTTTATTTGTTTATTTAAGTATAGTTGGCACACAATGTTACATTAGTTTTAGGTGTACGGTACAGTGATTCGATACCTTTATATGTTATGCTATGAGTGACTGGCCAATTTTTAACTTATCAAAACCCATTATATCATTTGTAAAATAGAGATAATAAAATAATATTTACATCTCAAGGTTGTTATAAGGATTATTGTCACACACATGCCACACACAGACACATCCACCCACAGATACTCAGTGCACATAGAAAATAATGTCTTTGGGAGAACAGGATGCATTTTATTATTTGCAACATGAAAGCCCTGTGCTTGTCTGTAAATATATATTGCCCAGGACATTCTCTTCTGGTTCTTCTTACATCACATGTTCTTATGTTCTCTCCTTACTTTATGACTTGCCTTTGTTTCCTTAGTTGGCTTTTCCACATCTGACCTCTCTGTGGGGCTTAATACTCAGCTCTACCTTTTCTTTATTTATACTTGCTCTCCAGATGATTATATTCATTGCCAAGGTTTTATGTATTGGTGACCCTCAGTTTATATCTCTAACCCAAAACACTCCTCTTGGTCCAGCCTTATATATCCACCCTCCTGTTTGGCACCTTTACCTAGGTGCTTTGAAAGTATCTCACTTTGGGATGCCTCGGTGGCTCAGTTGATTAAGGGTCTCTCTTAGGCTCAGGTCATGATCTCAGGGTCTGGAGATTGAGTTCCACATAGGGCTCCTTGCTTCGCGGGGAGTCTGCTTCTCCCCCTGTCACTCCCCCTGCTTGTACTCTCTGTCAAATAAATAAATAAAATCTTAAAAAATATTATCTCACATTTAACATGTTCAGGAAAGAATTAAGTTTTTCTCTGCCTCCATCTGTTTCTGTACCAGTCTGTCCCATATCTTTTAATGGTAAAATACACTAGTTTTTAGACTCAAAACCTAGGAGTAGACCCTAACTTCTCTCTGCCTTCTAACCCACATCCAGCCCATCACAAGTCCTGTTGATTCTACTTGCAAAATATATCTGATTGTGTCCACTTCCTTCTATATCTGCTGTCCCCAATAATAGCCAAGACACTGTAATTCCTTACTTAGATTATTTATGTCTCCTAATCAGATTTCTTCTGTCCATTTTCCAAAACAATGAGCACCTAGAATAATCTTTTGTAAGATAGAATTGTGCCAGTTGTTTGTTTATATCTCCTCAATGATTTTCTGTTGCGTTTAACATCCAAATTCCTTTTAAGAACCTACATGGTCTGGCCCTTTATTTTTGCAGCCTCATTTTGTACCATGATTGCTCCCATTCTTTATGCTCTGGCCACCCTTTTCACATGACTGCCTTCTTTATTTTATTGTTCTTTGCATTTACCAGGCTCTAGCTAAAGTCACCTTTTAGAGTACTGATATGTGAGCCCTATAGAAAGCATGTATCACCTGTTCTCTCTTGAATACTTAATTTCCAGGACAGAGTCATAGCATAAGCATGCCATAAATATTTGTTTAATGAGTTAATGAACAAGTGCCTGGTGTATGATGGGTGTTCAGTGAAGGATAATGATGGCAATTATCAATGTGCATCATTGCGCTTCTTTGTTACATTAGTCTTTCCCACTCAATAGTAAGTAGATATTTCTTGAATGAGTTAAAAGATTAATTTAGCTTATAACTGGAAGACAATATTTCAGTGTTTTATATGTGTGTGTGTGTGTGTATGTGTGTGTGTGTGTTGACTATGTCTCAATATAGAAGTCTTGTCTAAAATAATTCTAACAAAATTCATGGGATATTTTAGTTTCACCATGTTGATAGGTCACTTCTAGTCTGGCTTATCACTCTGATGCTCTTTTGATGCTTTTATGTAATAAAAATGAGTCCTGTTTTGTTATTGAGTTTGCTCACTAACGTTCTGCATTTAATAAGACATTGTGATTTCTTTTACCATACACACACACACACACACACACACACACACACACACACACACACACACATTTTTTTTTTTTTTTTTTGTCTGCAGTAAAATTCACATGTGAATAAGCATTGGTCTCTAGGTCTTTGGTCTAAGCAAGTGAAGGGAAAGCTTGAGAATATTCAGATAATTTCCCAAATGAGAAAATTAATATCAGTCTTTGTTCCCTGCCCCTGTCTACAATACCAACTTCCATACCAAAACTGATTTTTTGCCCTAAATATTGCTAAACACCTAGAACATCCTAGAACATCTAGTTATTTGATAAGCTTTTTTATTTTAATATTTGTCACTATGCAAGGCAGCCTTTCTCTTTTGTCACAGGATAGAAATGATGGGGGGTGGGGAGTGATTAGAGTTGTGATTCAGGTCATCTTCAGTTGGTGTATGGACTAGAATTTTTGTAGATCTGATGGGTGTTGAAAACCATTAATATTCCTTAAGAAGCATCATACTTGTATAAATTCCTGAAGAAGCTTCACCTGCCTTTGAAAGGGGTTGCTTAGGGAGTTAGTCACTTGAAAACAATTTGATATCCTTGGCTGACAGAGAGGATAACATACTAAATAAGTCTCTTCTACAATTCTTTTAATAACCCAAATCACTAATTTGTTAGTTCCCCTTTACAAACTGATAGAATTTGCTATAGGCAATTTGGGACAAATTTCCTTCTTTCCGGGAGTTTAAACTGAAATAGGTGACTACATTCAAAGCTGTACTAAGTTTCTACTTGGAAGGGTAGTTCTAAACATGCATCCTTCCAGCCCTTGGAGTCTTTGTGATAGGGATTTTTTTTTTTTTCCTGGATCAGAGATAGAGGACTGATTACTGTGAATTTTATTACAAGACTCTGTAATTACTTTGAAGACTCTGGAGGACTGAGGGGTTTGCCAGAGAATTTTCTGTCCTTACCACCTAGCTACAGAATACCCTTAGAAATGTAATAACAGAAAAGGTCATGTCTTGACTATATATAGTCCTATTCAATATACAAAACATTTGCATAGTTGATATCTTATGTTGATTCCCATAAGGGTAGCCTAGTACATATGATGGGACTTTTCATGTGAGGAAATTCTGGTACTGAGAGGTCGAACAATTTATTAATAATTCTTAATAGCAGACCTGGAATTTGAACTAAATATTAATTTTGCCAAAAACTGGTGTCCATTTCACTTTGTCTTTCTACCTAGTTAGGGAACATTTACTCTGCATTACCCACACTATTCCTTCTTTCCTATAGTTCATTTAGCTTGGGAATACCTACCTGGCCTCATATGTCTTTGTTCTATATTATATGGAAACTAGACATAATACTTACTTATTGGGAAGATTGTTCAGCTTGCCTTAAATTGCATTTAAAGAAGGGTTATGTAACCTTTATTAAAAAGTCACTTTTTTTGTGATTGCATAGTTGATAATGCTGAAAATGCTGAAAATTCAGAAAGAAATAAAATGTATTTCTAAAACACAAAATACTATCACCCAGAGATAACTAATGCTTGTTATTTTGGGTTGCATACTCCCTAAAGTTTTCTGTTTGTGGCATAGTTTTGTTTTTAGGGTGCTTTCTCTCATCTCCACATAAAAATATCATTTGGCCTACCACACATAAGATTTGCTTTTGTGTACTCAGATGAACAAATGAAAAGAATATCAATGTAAGTAAAGTAGGATCAAGAAACTCTATTGGATTGTTTCATCAAATTACAAAATTACAAAAGAGACAAAGGAGAGTCTTAAGGATTTTTAGATTGTTTTTTCAAAAAGATTATATTCCTAGTCTACATCATCAAAGTCTACTAGTATAGATCATTAGAGCTTCCCAAACTGGTTGTACTTACGTTGTTAAATACCCATGCTATTTTTTTTCCAGGTTTTGAAGATCATGACCACATGGATGAAACTAATTAAATGGTACGTGGGGACATGGTGGTCCTTTAGAGAGCACATCTAAATTACTGGCTAATTCCTTGGTTTGCCACTCAACATAGGACGTTGTTTGATTCTATCTATCAGAACTCTTGTAAATTTTCCCCACCATGCTATCTTTATTAGCTTGAACTCCTTTCCTAAAATGGTCCTTCTGTTGATCCTGTCAGTTCTGCTTTTGAAAGAAGATGTCCGTGGGAGTGCACAATCCAGTGAGAGGAGAGTGGTGGCTCACATGCCAGGTGACATCATTATTGGAGCTCTCTTTTCTGTCCACCACCAGCCCACGGTGGACAAAGTTCATGAGAGGAAATGTGGGGCGGTTCGTGAACAGTATGGCATTCAGAGAGTGGAGGCCATGCTGCATACTCTGGAAAGGATCAACTCAGACCCCACACTCTTGCCCAACATCACACTGGGTTGCGAGATAAGGGATTCCTGCTGGCATTCGGCTGTGGCCCTAGAGCAGAGCATTGAGTTCATAAGGGACTCTCTCATTTCTTCAGAAGAAGAAGAAGGTTTGGTGCGCTGCGTGGATGGGTCTTCCTCTTCCTTCCGCTCCAAAAAGCCCATCGTAGGGGTCATTGGGCCTGGCTCCAGTTCTGTGGCCATTCAGGTCCAGAACTTGCTCCAGCTTTTCAACATACCTCAGATTGCTTACTCGGCAACAAGCATGGATCTGAGTGACAAGACTCTGTTCAAGTACTTCATGAGGGTTGTGCCTTCAGATGCTCAGCAGGCACGGGCCATGGTGGACATAGTGAAGAGGTACAACTGGACCTATGTGTCAGCTGTGCACACAGAAGGTAAGCATCCTTTACATTGGTTGATATATGTCTTATTATGCACTCAGCAGATTCCCAGTTATAATTCCAGGTTTTGGAAGACTAAAATATTCCTGATTATTTGGGATCTTTTGAGTTGCCTGGCTATACCAGTAATATAAGAAGGGCTCAAGTGGCAGATGTCTAGAGAGGCTTAGATTTAGGCTAATATTAATGTTTATGTGGCCATGATTTTGTGAAATGAACATTTTTTGTGTGTTTTGCATTATATTATCTGTAATTCTGCTATGATGATGCTAGAAATTTTTAAGTTTTCTGAAATTCATTGAACACCTCATAATTTTCACATTTAAAGTTGCTCCAACTACCTATTGTTTTTGATAAAGAGAGGTACACATAAATGCAGGTAGGGACTGAAGGCAGTCAGTTCTGGCCCAGGTCTACTGTGATAGAAAATTACCAAACAGTTTAGTCTCACAAGTATTTTCTTTTTCAAAAGAGAGTATAGTTAAGTCTGGAAAAGAGATATGTATGAATTAATACTACCCTTGTCTAGAACATACTCAGAGAATGTAAGTTTTAGCAATTCAAAATTAGTTTTGCTTTGAAATTTATTGTTTGTTTATGCTCAAAGCAAAACAAGGAAGCAAAATGTGACTGAGGTTTTATAACAATAACAATATTAGTCCTTTTTATTGGTTATGGTGCTTTGAAAATGTTTTCATATGCATGACTTATTAGTTCATGACCAAGGCTGTTTGGGATAGGTTTGGTTTGACTACAGAGGTTAAGTGACTCAAATGTGAGACTCACTAATTACACAACACTCTTTCTAGCACAACATACTGCATATACTAAAGCCAGAAGCTACAAAATACTTTTTTATAGTCCATGGAAGCACTGTGAGGATTAGTTAAGATTAAAGAATCTTGCAATAACATTATCAATATGGTCCAAACAATCCAATCCTGTAAAATGTGGGGTTGAGTTATTGAGCAATTTATGAAATCACCAGAGTGAGCCTACTTTGGAGGTTAGTAACCAGTCACCAGCCAGATATAACAAACTATTCATTATGAAGTGGCGTAATATAGATTTCACTGTATGCCCACTCATTAACAATGTTCAGAGCTGCACAAACATAAAATGGGCTTCTGTACTGGATTGAGATTTTTATACCTCTGGAAATTCTTATGTATAAATTTGTAGTTTACTTATCAAGATGTTGGTATGTGGAAATTTTGAGCAATGGATAGATGATCAAGGAGACCTTGGATTTTTTTCTAATGCTGAGATTTTCATTATAAAACCACTATTTCACTTTATTCTCACAACAATCCAGTGATATAGGTAATCCAAATATTTTATTTCTGTTTTAAAATACAAATGCTTTACGAGTTTAAATGGTCCATCCAATATATATCTAACAGTGATTTTAAGAGTAGGACTCCTAGTTACTGACTTTTAGCTTAGGGCCCTATTATAATTGAACAGAATCCAATGTAATCACACCTGAGGATATGTTTATACAATACATATTCATTAAACACAAATACATGTAAGGACTTCTGATAGTCCTCTGAAGGGACAGCCCTATGTTTTATATATCAATACCCATTGGGTATACAATTTGGCAGGGGCTGGAGGCATGCATTAATACTTATATAACCATAATTCATGATGACAAGAAGTTACAAATATGTCTTTAAAGTAAACTGACAGAGAAAAAAATCAAGTCCTATTCTGTGGTGATGGGCCCCATCTTCAAGATCTTCAAGAAGGACATGGAATTTGAGTTGGATTTTGACAGGAAGAATACTGACAATTGGTGAAAATTAAGAAGGGATGGATTTCCAGAAAAGGACATGAGGAAATATGAGATGGGAAAGTAAAAACGGTTTAAAAAATGCCAAGGATAAAGTTATGTTTTGGTTCACTTCAAATCATAAATTTCATTAGGGACGTCCCTCTAGCTTTAGAAGAGTAAGTTTTGGTCTCTATGTAGGACAGGGCAATTCAAGATTGTGTTCTAAGTGAAACTCATTATCATGACTATTGGCTGTTACTAATTTAAATTTTTTTAACCTAAATGTATGCCAATAGTGATCTAATAAAATAAATTGATTTGTCCATATAAGTATGATTGCATAGCTATTAAAATGAATGAGGCATTCTGTAGGTAATGAAATAATAATGAACTCCAAGATCATTTTTAAGGGAAAAAAGCAAGGTGCAGTTTTGTGTAACGGCTTGTTATTTGTGTAAAATGGAGTTTATGTAAATCATTTGATTGATATTCAAAGAATTGCTCTCAGAGAAGAACAAAACAGGTAACACTTGTTCCTTCTGAGGAGGACATAGAAGAGTTACAGGATCAGGTAGAAAGGAAGAGACTTACTTTTCTTGTATAACTTTTACATGCAAATGTTTGAAGTTGTGTATTTTAAGCAAAAGGAGCTATTGAAATATAACCATTAAAAGGAAACATTCTATTTGTGGGTAAAAAAAAAATAAACCAATATAAATCCCATTGCCAAATCCAGGCAGATTTAATTATTTTGCCAAAAATAGGTCAATAGAAATTTTATTGCCAAATACTGGCAAAATATTTGGATACCACCAGGATTCAGGAAAGAACACACTTTGAGTATGGACAAAGATGGGAAGAAATACTTTTGGCTTATTTCTTTATGTGGTTTAGTCAGAGAGTATTTATATTGCTTTGATCCCAAGCAAGTATGTGGATAATGCGGTTATGTGGTATTATGTCTTACAATTTATCTGTATAGGAGTGGTGTGGTAGGAAGTTTAACAAGGTAAAAATCACATGTGGGATAAGAAAAGTACTTGAGTGTAATGAGATACAGCTCTGTTGGGTACTGTGGAAACTCCCCAAAATGATGCCTGGTTTTCTGTGGCCTGGCCCTTCAGAAATCCCCTGTGGGATTTTCCATGAAATGGTAATACCAGTTCTTCCTTCAGCCTCTTTTTGTGGCTGGATTGGGGTAACCCTCTCTAGCCCTAGCTCTCTCATCCCCAGGATCTCAAACTATTCCTATGTCCTTATAATTATCCGTCTTTACCCAGTTGATATTACTCTTTTTTAAAGAGTATTGAACTTTCCAAATGCTTTCCCAAGAGGGACTGAGGTCTATGAAAAGATGTTGTCCCATTTAAAAAATCATTTATCTTCCCCCACTGCACAAATTGCTCATTTACTTTATGCTTAAACATGGTAGTACTATGTCATACAGTCCTCTTGGCAGGGATTACAAGGTGTTCCTTCAAGAAAGTGTTGTTGTCACAGAATTTCAGAAGAGAGCACAAGGACACTTGGGGTTTAGCTTCATGTTAATAATCTCTTACACTTGCCATTTCCTTGATATATGCTTTTTCTAGGCTACAGGACTGAGTATTTACTGTGGCTTGTTGTACCATGCAGAAATTGTGCCTAGGTCTTCTAGGCAAATGGATTAATAGTATGAAATCAAAAAAAGAAAAAAAGAATTTTTTTTTTTAAATGCAGACCACACCAGTTCTTCAACTGTGTGTAGGAAATTAACAGAAATCATTCAGAAGAAAAAAAACATCAGTGCTTTTTAAGGCATCAATCCTGTCAGCACTCTCTCTGCTCTCAGGGGTCTTTTACCTCAGCACTTTTGCCAGCCTTGGTATGTGGGTCCATTTATGTCACAGGATCAGTGGTGCTGGCCTGTTTGTAGGTATGGCAGATCAGCTGCTTTGGTGACTTCGTTTTGTAACTTGATAGTTCACTCCTATTACCAAGCAGCTCCAGCCTTGTGAATGTTTTGGTTAATATGATGTGATGGAAGTGAGAACTTCCTTTCTTGTCTGTCTATCAGTCTTGGGACACTATCATCACCATGTGAAGGATGAGAGCACCCAGGTTTTCTAGAGGAGGCCATCTTAGACCACTTGACCTCAACCATGTGAGAGCACCTAATGAAGATCCAACACAGTTGCCTTTCTGACCCATCGTTAATTGCATTCACACATAGAGCCCAGCTGAAGCCATAAACATTACTCAGCTAACCATAAATTTATGAACAATAATGAATACCTTCAAGACTGAGTCCAGTATAAGCATACTCATTCCCATGACTTTAACTGCCCGGTCTCCCAATTGGTTGCTTCTACAATGTTTACACTTCAAAATCAAAACAAAACACATGTATTAAAATGAATTAATATCTTTATATTTAAATGTGAAATAAAATATAATGTATTATTTTATAAATGTGAAATAAATGCTGTTAGCAAGAAGGAAAATTTAGTCTTTCATCCACATGCCCATGACTAAAGATTCGATAACTCCCTTAAAGTGTTGATGTTTAAGTAATCAGACACTTGCAATAATTCCATTATTACATGTTTCCCCTTGATCTAGCTTCATGTCATGGAGAAAAGTAGTTACAGACTAGATTTTATGTACAAAGTCATGTATACTATACTTTATGGATGACTTACAGGATTTTATACTTCACAATTTTTGCTGACTTTGAAACTCCACTGTTCACAGGGCCTATCAGTGTGCCTAGCACATAATAGGTGTTCAAAGACTATTTAGTGACTGGATGAATTTGTGTTAGAATAGTACCTAACTCACTATTTATGAATATGTAGCATGTAGATAAATAGCAGATGCTTGTAGTATTTCAGTTTTGCTTCTTTATAAAAATGAGGAGCCAAAATGCCTCCCTTGATTAATTGTAAAATGCTATCCATACCTAACTCCTTTTTTGTTTGCATTCATTCTTGAATTTATTATTTCCATCTAATGATATAGGAATACTAATTTGTTCTAGCCAAAAAACATGTCAGTGATGCTCTTGGAGAAAAATGTACCAGTAAGTTGTACTGGTAAAATGACATCATTAAGAACATTGTCTTCAGGCTAGCCTACATATTGTGATATACCACTTTCAAGTTGTGATGTTTTTCCATCAATTATTTTAACAGGTGATAACAATCAAGCTTTGCTTGAAAGATCTTCAATGTAATTCATAGTCTATATGCTTAGTTTAATTTCTAAAAAATGGGACTTCATTTTCCTGTCACATTTTTTTTCTATTAATTGGGATTCTATCAAGACAACAATTTAGTATGGAAAGATGAGAAATATCACTATGGGCCATACTGGTACTTTCTAAAGGGGTTTCATGTTGTTTCTCCAGAAATTGAATAGTGTTGAGAGGTGAGGTGGATTTTGAGATGATCATGATAATATTTCAGACACAAACTATTGTTAGCTTTGCAGAATGTTAATACTGGAAGTGTCTTAGGTGAGCATGTAGTTTAACACCTCTGTTACAGCTGGGGAAACAGAGACAGTGAGGACAAGTAATTTGCCCTACTTGTACATAGTTAGTTACAGAGTTAGGCTTTGGAACTCAGTATTCCTGTCCAGAATTCCATTTCTACATCATTGTTAGGGATAATTACTCAAGTTGTTGTTGTTGTTCTTCTTTTTCTTCTTCTCCTCCTCCTTCACCATTGTATTACTTCTCCATTTCATTGCTCTATTCCTTTTCCTTCATTTCAATGATGCCAATATGCTGAAAGTTTTAATATCTATCTGAAGTAGTAACAGGGACTACAAATGAGTTCATTAATGTAGAAGTTACCTTTGAGAAATGGAATGACCCCTTTGCTCTTGATCTGTGAATTAGATGAATTGCTTCTTTGCCTGAGTCATATTACAGGTTTGCAGAAACTTTGAAAGATTTTCCTTAGCTTCACAAAAATTCTGAAAACATTAGACCCCCAGAAGTCTTTGTGATCATGGAATGATTGGGTAATTATATTGGTTACCCTGATGTAACAACCATAAAAAACAGAAGATGCAGAGACTTTTAGGTGGATTCTTCATGAAATTAATTTGATCATAGAACCATAATCTGGGAAATAGGGTGGCAACTTTAATAGTAATTAAGTAATTTTTCATGTTCATACATCACCATCAGAAAGTTCATTGTTAGCATGAAAGAAATACAGGTAGCCCTGGGAAATTTGTTAGGGGGTGCTGTCTTCAGATGGTGATAGCACATAGACTATTAGTGACTGACCTCTGAGGGAGTTATTATTGCCTTGATCAGAGAAAACATAGGATCCATTAACATATCTAGCTGTGGCTTGGACAAGATCTTCCCTGTTTATAGATTTGATCTGAAAAGTTGGACTTTAGACCAGGTTTGACTCTAACTCACGTATAAAAGATTCATGACAGACATAGCATTCCTATTTCCACTTTCTCAGGCACTATTACTATCTATTCACTGCTGAAAATACCAGAAATCCTCCCCCCTTGAAGTACTCCATGCCTGGGATGACTAAGTTAGAAGGACCCTTGTTTTCAGAGGGTATTATTGCACTGATCCCTCAACACACACAAATAAATACCTGGGGTGGAGGATGTGAAGTTCCAACTAATCAGATGTTTCCTTTAAGGAAGATGAGCTCTTAGTATATATGACTGTTAGATATATTTAGCATTTATCCATTTTATGGATTTGAGCTGCCCACATTGTGTGTTCTTCCTTTTTCTCCTTTATTCCAGATCCCAAAGAGATAACATTATTTTCTGAGCTTTAGAGTTTGAATATTCAGAAAGTTCGTTCATTCTATTTATTAAAGAGGTCATCTTGTGACTCCATTCCTCAGTCATTAGAACCTTATTAGCTTCTAGGTTTATAAAGTTTAGTCTGAGTAACAGAGGTTGCTACTGAGTGAAGATTACTGTCGAATGGGAAGGCATGTGCTACCCAATACACATGAAGCAAGTACTTACGAAAAAGCGAGGATAGATATCCACAAAAGTCTAATCAGAGGATCTCTTCCCTTTCTACTTTCTCTCTCTCTCTTTTTTCTTTCTGTCTCTCTTAGTTACCACATTTTCCTCATCTCTTCTTTAGTTACTGACAGTTTTTATACTTTGTAGGTTGTTCATTAAGTCTGGTCAAGGGTAATAGCCTCATTATTCCATTATTTTGAAAATGACTATATGAAAGCTGAAGATTACATTAATGATATTTTGGAGGTGGAAAAAACAAAATTAAAAGGACTGGTTTTACTAAAAGAAATATCACTGGCATCAGAGGTAGGAGTGTTTACTATGTGGCTCTGAGAAAATGACTTCAACTCCTTCCTTCATATGTCATATGAAGAGGTGCTAGAAAGTATGTTCTTGGAAGTACCTTCCAAGACTGACTTTCTGTGACTTGCTTTTATGCTTCCACAGACCACACTGGAATGGATTTTATAAATGTTGGGCATCACATTTAAAATAAATGCAACCAAGTATGATCTGTTCAAAAGAGAGTGGTCAGAAATGGTTATGAGACTTGAAACTGTGTCTTCAGAGAATGAATTTGGCACACAAAAGATAAGATAGTAGGGACCTGACTGCTACCTTTAGTTATTTGGAGAATTCAGGTGGAAAGAAGCCATAATCTGTATGACCAGGAGCATTATGAAGAGAGCTAATTACTGAAATACCAGAGTAACAAATTATAGTTCAATTAAAAAAAGGTTATTTTTATTCATTAGTACAACTGTTCGCTGAAGGAATTTCCTCTCTAGAAGGTGGTGAGTCAGTTTTCTGTAGGTCCTATGCATAGCCTGGAATAGAAAATCACTTGGAGGGGCTATAGAAAAATGAACTTAAGCCTCATTTGAGGAAGGAGAGAATTGGACTATTTGTCCCTTTTGATAACTACTGATATTGACAATCAAATGTCATTTAAATGAGATTCTATTATTCTGTGAATTAAAGCATGATTGCATATACTGTGATATTTCATTAATTTGTTACTTGATTCATTTATTCTGTAACACATTCTGATAAAGTAATCATTTCATAGGTTAGAGAATAGGTATGAAAGAGGAAGTAATTTCCCCAATAATACTGCATCCAGTTAGTGGCAGAGAGAGGATTTGGACCCAAGGGCAATTCTTTTAAAATAAACCCAAACTTCCTCCCTTTATATTGGGGTAGTGGTGGCTTCAAGCAAAAGTGGAATGCACATTTATTGACTCCTTTTCCCTTCCTAGGAAATAAGAAAACTATTGGTTTTCCCACTGAGAAAATCTTTGAGCATGTTTCTTGTATCTTTTTATTCAGCTTTGAAAGCAACACCTTTCTTTGTTCATATGGAAGGAATTAATTATAGTAAAGAGAAAATAAATTAAGGAGGATGCTTATGGCAACAAGTTGACCTCACAGAAGAACTTTTTGTGAGTCTGATGATAAGTACAGACTGTATCTGGTTGTTTTTATTCACATCTTCATTGCAGATGCCACACTCCATCCTTCAGATGCCAATTACAGGAGGAAGCAGGATGGTACACATTTTTTTAGGAACAGGAGAACATATTGTTAAGTGATGTGGCCTTATGTATGAAAGACTTCTTTGGAATTCATCAGGACTAGGAGTTATGAAATCTCATTTTGGCACATTTGCATGTACTCCAGAAAGACTTCTCAACTTAACCAAATGTTGAGTTGAGGAGATATTTTGGCAAGAGGTGTGATAGTCAGCTGTGTTCATTTTAGGGGACTTTGAAATGAGTGATTATGCCCCAATGATACATTTTATGTATCTGTTTTCACACACACACACGAAGGCTTTCAAGAGAAAGAGATTGCCTAGTCTTTGTTTTGTTTTTTCAAAAAGTGCATCAAAACCCATGAGTCGTTTGTAAAACCTATTCATTGGAATGAGACCAGCAGTTAATATAGAGGTGAATAAAATAGGATACAGTAGAATATAAACATCAGAGTATTACATGATAGTAAGAGTAGGTATTGTTTTGTACATTTTTATTTTAGTTGCATATAACCATATGTGTCCTGTGGGTTACCACTTAAAATGTGTTTCTTACTATGTCGTACAGCTAAAAAAAAAAAACAAAACAAAACTTGAAAGCTACTTATTCTACTCTTCTTTTTAACATTGTTTTTTTTTATTTTTTTTTAAATATTTTATTTATTTATTTGACATAGAGAGAGAGAGAGACAGAGTGAGCACAAGCAGGGGGAGTGGCAGGCAGAGGCAGAGGGAGAAGCAGGCTCCCCACAGAGAAGGGGGAGTCCGATGCGGGACTCGATCCCGGGACTCCGGGATCATGACCTGAGCCGAAGGCAGTGGCTTAACCAACTGAGCCACCCAGGCGCCCTTCTTTTTAACATTGTTAATACATTTTTTTTTTGCTAGAAAAATGCAATATAAATACTCAGGTTTATGCTTCTGTGACAATGTCATGAGGTTTGTCTCTCCTGGATGGATGAGTTCTAAGTCTTCTTCTTAAAAATAAGCAAGAATTCTAAGACACCCATGGTGGGAAATGGTGAAGACTTTAAGAAAACATAACTAATTAATATGTTGTTGATAAGTGACATAATCATCAACATAGGACTATGGTGAGGATACCAGACCAGGAAGTCAGAGGCAAGTTCCTGGTCCAAGCTTTTATCAGACATCAAGACAAGCGTGGGAACATTTTTGTTGATATCCCAATATAGTTCATTAAAAATAAATACAAGTGATATTAATTATAATTTTGGTACTAAAAGTGTACATATACCAAATTAATAGATCTACCCCCAACACACACACACACACACACACACACACACACACACAATACAATGTGATAATATTCCCAAGCTTATTCCTTTTTACATATAACAAATCAGGATACACCATGTGTAATAAAGTACAAGTTTAAACATATAAAGTGATAGTCTTCTTTCAGTTTTCTCTGAGTTTTCTAATGATTGCATGCACAGTCTCATTTGATAAGTGGTTAAGTCTAAATTTGAGGTATTTTGAGAATGGGAAGATCAAACCAAACTGTTAGTAAGATAAAGTGAAATAAGATATGAGAGAGCACTAGTAAAAGTAGTTCCATGAAATGGGTAAACTACATTGGAGTCATGACCTTAAATTTACAAAGTTTGTTGCAAAGACATCTCAGGAATCAGAGTTTCCTGATTCTTTGCAACCATTCTATTTAAGTAGTGTGAACACAGGCAAGTTTGAGTGTAAATCCTGATTACCATTCTTGCTAGTAAAGGGACTTCAGACTAAGTCACTTAATTTAGTTTTCTCATTATCAAATTGAGATAATAATCCCTACCCCCACAGACTGTTGTGAAAAATAAATATAAAGCTTTTAGTGTTAACCTTGGCACATAGTAAATGTTCAATAAGTGTCTTCTAAATTAGTTCGCCAGTCACGTAAGAGAGGACTTTTGATTTCAACTCAGGTTCTGATCTCAGGGTCCTAAGATACAGCCTTCCTCAAGATTTGTGCTCAGCCCTGAGCCTGCTTGAGAATTTTTCCCTCTTCCCCTCCCCCTGGCTTATGTGTGCTCGTGTCCTCTCTCTCTCTCTCTCACTCTCTAAAATAAAGAAATCTTAAAAAAAATAAATTAGTTCACCAAGAACTTGCCTTATTTGGATATGAAGAGAAAACCCATAACTGAATGTTTCACTTTGGCTTTGCTTAGTTAAAGCTAACTAATGAATGAGGTGGAGAGTTAGGAAAGTGACCAGTAAATGCAGTGAGTTTTAGATTTTTACCAATTTTCCTTTTGGAAGTTAGGTTTGCAATCACATAATACAACAGAGAGTGTTTAGTGCTTTGGTACAATTATAACTAGATCCCACAAACTCTCCTTCAATTGCTGAGAAGCATTATGGTGTAATAAAATGAGCTGTCTGGAAAATCCCAGAGCTCGACTGTTAACATGGTTATTCACTGTGTGTGTGTGTGTGTGTGTGTGTGTGTGTGTGTGTGTGTGTAGGGGTGGAGGTATGGGAACAGAGAAGTTGAAGATGGAAAGTAACACTGTATTTTAAGTACTTCTGAATTATGCTACTTTTATAACGATCATGAACATCTTTTGTAGTAAAAAAAAACCCTACAATGAATACAAAATTTCTTTGTAAATTTCAAATTGGACAAGCTCTTGCCTCTTAACTAGTCAGTAACTGCAACTTTGCTGATGAAAGCTAAATTGTTAACACATTGAGGCATGCCTGAGGTCTTAGAATAAAACCAAAAGGTGATAATATGGACCTTATGAAACAAAACAGATTCATAGCTATATTAGATGGAAAACTAAGCTGATGCTCTCTTACAGATCATTATAGCTCATATAATAAGAGTGACAATAATAGTAACTATTATTTATCAAGCATGTACTGTTGTCAGAAATTATCAGTTTTTATTATAATCCATGAACTGATACCAGATACAAATTTTGGAGCTATTACTGGCATATTATTATTATTGTTATCTGAATGTAAGCCCTACCCATAGTTTCAATGAAAATAGAATAGAAAGTAAAAAGGGTATATCTTTGTTTCTTATCTCAAGCTGTCTAAAAACAGAAATATGGTATCTTTGCCAGTTTCTTCACAAACCTCCTTGATAGTTCTTTGGTTATGTAACTTATTTTCAAAAGTCATATAACTACTTTTCACCAGATTTGGGTTAGGATTTCAAGCCTTGACTCTCCCTAATAAGAGCCGCACATCATTATTCTTTCAGAAATAGGTATTATTGCATTGGTATATGATGAATTTTTATCCTTTTGAGAAGCTGGAGAAATATACAAGTTAAGTAAGACATATTGAAGTGTCATGTTAGTTTACTTTCAATTTCATGGAATTTAAAAAAAAATGAATTACAAATGAACCTGGTAATTAATATGTTTTTACTGAAGTAAATTGAGAAAAAAGAGAAGAAATGTATCAAGACACTGAAAAAATTAAGTAAGCTATCTGGCTCTATTATTCATTATCAAACTTAATTTGGTTGTTTTCAATTTGTAAATAAGTCCACTCATCTCTTATTGCATGAATATAATTTATTCTCATTTTTTTGTGCTGAGGAAATAAAAATTTATAAACAGCTATTAATTTCCATTACATTTAATGTTAAAACTCTAAGTTTTATTAAAAAAGTATAAGCTAAAGAATCAAGCTGGCAATATTAATTATATGAATTTGTATGTACTTATTGATAATAGATCCTCACATAAATAATAAAATGCAAAAAATACAAGTTTTTTGGGAGTTTGATGGTACTTCAATTTGCCAAGTTGTTTAAAGTTATAAAAGTAATTAAAAACTGGCCGCAACATTTTTGATTATTTGAGAGAAGATTTTGCACACAATATGTCATATATTTTGGACAAAATGCAATGTATTTCGATGCAAGCATATACTATATAAAAGCACACCTAATAGAACTCAAGGTCCATGTGATGCTACAAATGAACTAATTTATTCGTTAATAAGTTAGTATATTAGGAATATATTATGTGTTAGACTCTGTAGTGCACACTATGAAAAAAAATGAGTTGAAGCATTTGCCAGCACATAACTTTTCTTAGATGTATACCAAGTCATGACCTCATATTAATACAAAATTTACCTTTATAAAAAGAATATGGTTGTGTGTAAGCAGAAATTTATAAAGTGACATTGGTGTGGCAAGAGATGAGTATATTGAGAAACTAGATTGAAGGAAAGAAGTCTTTATTAAGTATATTTTGGAAAATTGTGGAGAGTTTAAAGCTGTTTTTATAAGAATCTCTATTTATAGTCACCACTAAATAATATCAGTGAGATAAGTAATTGTACAAGCAGAATATTACATGATTAAGATAAATAGGGATGGAGGTCCTCTGCCAGAATTTTTTAAAAAAAGAAAACAGTGTGTTGTTATTTTGTTTAATACAGCGTGATTCTTATACTTGCCTAGTGTTTGATATTCTGGTATCAAAGGGAGCCAGGTAGAGAACCATAGGTCTCCCAGTTATACCTTTTTGTTAATACTATTCAGTGCCGCTGATCTAGGATGAAGTTGGTAAGTATTGTTCCATTCAGGATAGTCTGAGGTAGGTATGATTAATAACAATTTTTAATCTCCCTCACTAACAGATATTGCAGACAACCTCAAACAATAAACCATAAAGTGCATAAATCGCTAGTAATTAAGACATTCTCTGGCTTATTTAACAAAATTGAAGTCATTTCTTTTTATGAATTTAGACCTTTGATAATTATCTAATTATATGGAACTCTGGGAAAACTTAAACATGTTTTTATTCCTTTTAATCATACATTTTTCCCTGATACAAATTTATATTCTTTGAATGAAATTATTCGTAAACTCAATCCTGTCTCTGATTTTGACATTTCTTGGTATTTGCATCTTCCTTGAAATTCTCAACCTTCTTTCTGAGTCTTAGGTCAGAATCTTGAACTGTAATATTCTTCAAATTCTTTTGCGTAATCAATCAGTAGAATTAATGTTTTTACTGAACTGGTTTCATTTATTTGAAAAGCATCATCCTTGAAGGAGGCCGTGCTGTTTCGTGACTGTAGAATAGTACTTTGGGTTTGTTTGGCAGGAAATTTCTCTGCTAGCCTTAAATCTTGTTACATGCCTTTGCTTTTACCTTCACTCAGTAAATGGCAAATTGCATTGCATATGACTTTAAGGTTTAAAGAGGTTGAGGAGAGTATAAAATTTGTGCCATCCATAGGAAGAAAGAATATCATCTAGAGACATGACAAAGAAAATCAGGTTCTCAAATTTTTGAGATATAATATATGAAAGTGGCCATGAGTGGACTTTCAGAAATTGTATGCAATTTCTAATCAAAGGCAACTGAAATGAGTCTTAACTGGAAAAAGAGCCAAAACTCATACTGAAGTGATTGAATTTGAGTCTGGGAAACTTTACCTCTGATCCAATTAGAGTGTTGAAGAATTTGGTTTTGAGATCAGTAGAAAGAGCATTAATCTTAGAATTACTTTGGATACTGTATTTGATTTCCCAGTTTGGAATGACCTTGGGCAGTTCACTTAACCTTTCTGAATCCGCAGATCCTCATTTGTATGATGATAGATGGTTATGTCTGTACTCTCCGTACTAGTCTTTTGTTATGGTGGTCAATTGAATAATCAGTTAATGCATTTTATAAATCTAAAGCTGCCTGATGTATTAATGAAATAGTAAATGAACCCTCATTGTGTGCCAAGATCTATATGCTTGGGCTAGGCTTTTATAAAATATTAAGTACAGTAGTGTGAAGATCAGATGCTAATCAAAGACCTTTCATTAATGATGTCTCCACCACAATAAAAACAGTGAGATTTTGCTGGCTAGATGTGGTTGGGGGGTGGGGGACTTCTTTTCCACATCGTGTTCATGTTGCATAAGTAACAGACGTTGATAAAGTGTCAGATCTAAAATGGCTTGGAACTTCTAGCAGTGGGAACACAGCAGAGTTGAAGGAGCTCAGATATTGAATTCAGAGAAACCTGGATTCAAATCTCAGCCCCATCACTACTTGCTGTGGATGTGAGGCCAGTTTTCTAACCATCAGTTACATCATTTCAAAAAGAGGCAAGATTATCAATATTTTTTGGCTCATCAGATAGTCCTGATTATTGATTTAATAACATACCTAACACACACAAAAATTCAAAGAATCTTGACTGCTGTTACTTTGTGGTTTTTTTTTTCAACCTTCTCATTTTATAAAGGAGAAACTGAGGCCTAGGAAATTTAAGCAACTTATCTAAGGTCACGGAGCTCCTGGTGCCAGGACACTGATTAGAAAGTAAGCTAATGTTCAGAGAATTCTTTTTATTTTAATTTTTTATTGTTATGTTAATCACCATACAACATTAGTTTTTGATGTAGTGTTCCATGATTCATTGTTTGTGCATAACACCCAGTGCTCCACGCAGAACATGCCCTCTTTAATACCCATCACCAGGCTAACTCATCCCCCCAACCCCCTCCCCTCTAGAAACCTCAGTTTGTTTTTCAGAGTCCATCGTCTCTCATGGTTCGTCTCCCCCTCCAACTTACTCCCCTTCATTCTTCCCCTCCTGCTATCTTCTTCTTCTTTTTTTTTTCTTAACATATATTGCATTATTTGTTTCAGAAGTACTGATCTGTGATTCAACAGTCTTGCACAAGAACACTCAGTCTCATAAGCAATTATATATTTATTATTATTGAAATATTATTTACTCCTGTTATCATAGAGTTTAAGGGCTTGGACTCTATGGTTAAATAGACCAGAATTTGAACGAGGTACTTTACCGCTGTAAATCTCAGCCTCATCAAGTGTAAGGGACTGATGATGCTGATGGTGAGGCTGCTGCTGTCACTGCTGTTGGGACACACTGACAGGACATTCGCTGGCTGTGCTGGCACTTCTCCATGTACTTGCACACGTACTAATTCATTTAACTCTCACAGCAATCCTGTGAGCTAGTGCTGTTATTATTTGTTTTATAGATGAGGAAACGGAGTCACAAAAAATGAGAATAATGGTAGCCCTACATCAAATATTTGTTGTGCAAATTAAATGAATAAATTCAAAATTATAAATAATTTCAAAATAAATAAAACACTTATTTATGACATGCCATTTATAGGAGGCAATCAGCAAACATCATCTGTTAATACTAATTTGGTTGTTATAATTGCCTTTTTTTTTGCCTAGTCATTAGTTCAGATATAACTTATTGGATTACATTTGAACTTTGAATTATTCTTCCATCGGGGCACCTGGGTGGCTCAGTCAGTTAAATGTCAGACCCTTGTTTTTGGCTCAGGTCATGATCTCAGGGTCGTGAGATCGAGCCCTGTGTCGGGCTCCAGGCTGGGCTTGGAGCCTGCTCAAGATTCTTCCTCTCCCCACTTCTCACTCTCTCTCAAAAAAAAGAAAAAGAAAAAATAAAAGAAAACATTATTCTATCATTTTGGTGTCTAAAAACAACTTAAATGATATTTTTAAGTGAAAATAAGGAAGACAAAAATGGTATATATAAAACATATATTATTTCCAAATACAAAGGCCATACATAGATATTATTTAACATTTGGAAAAGAAAAAATCACAAGAAGAATTTTGAAAATCATTAACATTACAAGAGAAAAACATTTTGATATTTTATTTTTCTTTCTCATGTACAATTTTAAAAACTAATTGTAACTGAAAACTATCCATAATTTTGTATTTCTTTTTGTTTGTGTTTTTTGTTAACGCTGTAGGGAGAATTTTCCTATATTTTTCATACCCTTTACAAACATTGCTATGAATATATAATATTGTTTTGCTGCAACCTGACAAATTTGGAAATCCTTAAACTGTTTCTATTTTTTGCAATCCTAAAAAGCATGTAAATTAACATTTTATCTGATGTTTACTTCTATATTTAAAAACTTTTTAATTAAATTAACAGAATAAACACAAAAAGCAAAAAGATTAAAATCCTGTACAACTTTGAAAGGGTATGAACAATTTTTAAGGCTCCTGAAATTTATAACATCAAGATTAGAAGTTATTTAGGTAAATGATTGCTGGCATAAAAGTTCAGGTAAATATCAATATATTTACCTAATGACTACCTTGCTTGAGAAGCAAAACATTGTATTTCTCCCTGCCCGTGTATAACCCTACCCAAGTTGCTTTCAAAATAAAGTTTTGGTCCTGTGAAATAAAATTTTGAAGGTTTAAATATATAGAGTGACTGTGCATCAAGCTTGAGGTTGTTATTAAACCTTTGTTAGGGAGAGCAGAGCAAGATGGCAGAGGAGTAGGAGACCTGGATTTCGTCTGGTCTCAGGAATTCAGCTGAATAGGGATCAAACCATTCTGAACACCTACGAACTCAACAAGAGATCGAAGATAAGAATAGTAACAACACTCTGAACAGAAAAGCGACCACTTTCTGGAAGGTAGGATGTGCGGAGAAGTGAATCCGAGGCGATATTTGGGAGGTTAGACAGCGGGGGAGGGGGCCTCCGTCGGCCACTTCTGGCAAGTGATAGAGCCAGGGAGCACAAAATAAGAACTTTTAGAAGCCGGCTCCGCTGAGGGACGTCGCTCCAGTGGCTAAGCAGGGGGTGGAACCCTCGCAGGACAGTGTGGTCTCAGAACCCTCGGGGGTCACAGAAAGACGGGAGGTGCCTGAGTGTGGCAGAGCTCCCAGGTATCGGAGCAGGGAAGCCGGCTGCAGAGACGGAGCTGAGGCGCAGGCTGTCAGCTCGGGGTTGCCATGAGCTGTGATCCGTGGCCCAGTCGGGCTACTGCTCCTACAGCAGGGACCCAACAAGCGGCAGAGCCGGGGAGACTCCCCTTCCTCCCCTGGGAGAAGCGGCATGGAAGCGCACCGCAGGGATCTGCTGGGTTTGGAGACTCCACACGGGGTCGGGTGCCAGACATAGAAACGCTCGATCACAGGCCGGGTGAGCACGGAGTGCAGCCGGAGACCGGGGACACGGGAGTGACTGCTTTTCTCTGGGGGCACACTGAGGAGTGGGGCCCCGAGTTCTCAGCACCTCCGGGCAGAGATTGGAAGGCCACCATTTTCACCCTGGTCCTCCAAAGCTGTACCGAGAGCTTTCAGGGAACAAAACTCCTGAGAGCAAAATGGAGCAGCTTGCTTAGGCTGGACTCACAAGGGCGGAGCAATTCCGCCTCCAGCAAAGACATTTGGGAACCATGGCAACAGGCCCCTCCCCCAGAAGATCAGCATGAAGAGCCAGCAAGCCAAGACCAAGTTTACCGATCAAGGAGAACGGGAGAACTCCAGCGCTAGGGGAATACTGCACATAGAATTCATGGCTTTTTTACCATAATTCATTAGTTTTTCAAAGTTAATTTTTTAACTTTTTTTTAATTTTTCTTTTTCTCTTTTTCAAACAACATCTTATCAATCCCTTTTTTTAAAAAAAACTTTATTTTTCATTTTTAGAGTCATATTTTTATCCTTTCATAGTAGTTACCCTTATTTTTGGCATATATATATAAGTGGTTGTCTCTTTAAAATTTTGAGATACAATTTCTTCTAACAGATCAAAATATACCCTAAATCACTAGTGTATGGCTTTGTTCTATTCTCCCTATCCTCCCTTTTTTTTTCTTTTTTTTCTTTTTAAATCTTCTTTCTTTTTAAAAAACAACTTATCAATTCATTTTATAAAATCTTTTATAATTTTCATCTTTACAGTCATCTTCCATCCCTTCATTGTATCAGCCCTTATTTTGTACATATATAAGTCTTTCTTCCTTTAAAATTTTAGCAGGCACTTTCTTCTAACGGACCAAAATATGCCCAAAAGCTAGTGTGTGGCACTGATCTATGCACTAGCCTGATCATATTTGATCATATTCTGTTTTTTTTGTTTTGTTCTATTTTTGTTTGTTTTTATCTTTTTCTTTTCCGCTTTTTTTTTCTCTTCTTTCTTTCCCTTTCTTGTCCCCTGGTTTCGGTCCTTTCTGATTTGTATAGAGTATATTTGCTGGAGCCGTTGTTAACCTGTTAGCATTCTGTTGTCTTATTCATCTATTCTCCTCTGGACAAAATGACAAGACGAAAAAAATCACCTCAGCAAAAAGAACAAGAGGTAGTACCGTCTGCCAGGAACGGACTCAATACTGACATTAGTACAATGTTGGACCTAGAGTTCAGAATCATGACTTTAAAGATACTAGCTGGACTTCAAAAAAGCGTGGAAGTTATTAGAGAAACCCTTTCTGGAGAAATAAAAGAACTAAAATCTAACCAATTCGAAATCAAAAAGGCTATTAATGAGGTGCAATAAAAAATGAGGGCACTAACTGCTAGGATAAATGAGGCAGAAGAAGGAATCAGCGATATAGAAGACCAAATGATGGAAAATAAAGAGGCTGAGAAAAAGAGAGAGAAACAACTACAGGATCGCGAGGGCAGAATTTGAGAAATAAGCGATACGATAAGACAAAACAACATTAGAATAATTGGGATCCCAGAAGAAGAAGAAAGAGAGAGAGGGGCAGAAGACATATTGGGGAAAATAATAGAGAACTTCCCTAATATGGGGAAGGAAACAGGCATCCAAATCCAGGAGGCACAGAGAACCCCTCTCAAAATCAATAAAAATAGGTAAAAACCCCCACATCTAATAGTAAAACTTACAAGTCTGAGAGACAAAGAGAAATCCTGAAAGCAGCTCAGGAGAAGAGATATGTAATCTACAGTGGTAGAAACATTAGATTGGCAACAGACCTATCCACAGAGACCTGGCAGGCCAGAAAGGAATGCCATGAGATCTTCAGAGCACAGAACGAAAAAATATGCAGCCAAGAATACTATATCCACCTAGGCTGTCATTGAAAATAGAAGGAGAGATCAAAAGCTTCCAGGACAAACAAAAATTAAGGAATTTGCAAACACAAAACCATCCCTACAAGAAATATTGAAGGAGGTCCTCTAAGCAAACAGAGAGCCTAAAAGCAGCATAGATCAGAAAGGAACACAGACAACATACAGTAACAGTCACCTTATAGGCAATACAATGGCACTAAATTCATACCTTTCAATAGTTACCCTGAATGTAAATGAGCTAAATGCCCCAATCAAAAGACACAGGCTATCAGATTGGATTAAAAAACAAGACCCATCAATATGCTGTCTGCAAGAGACTCATTTTAGACCCAAAGACACCCCCAGATTGAAAATGAGTGGGTGGAAAACCATTTACCATGCTAATGGACACCAAAGTAAGCTGGGGTAGCAATCCTTATAACAGACAAATTAGATTTTAAAACAAAGACTGTAATAAGAGATGAAGAAGGACACTATATCCTACTTAAAGGGTCTATCCAACAAGAAGATCTAACAATGGAAATATCTGTGCCCCTAATGTGGGAGCAGGCAATTATTTAAGCCAATTAATAAAAAAAGTAAAGAAACACATTGACAACAATACAATAATAGTGGGGGACTTTGACACCCCCCTAACTGAAATGGACAGATCATCTAAGCAAAAGATCAACAAGGAAATAAAGACTTTAAATGAAAAACTGAACCAAATGGACTTTACAGACATATTCAGAACATTCCATCCCAAAGCAACGGAATACACATTCTTCTCTAGTGCCCATGGAACATTCTCCAGAATTGATCACATCCTAGTTCACAAATCAGGTCTCAACCGGTACCAAAAGATTGGGATTATTCCTGTATATTTTCAGACCACAGTGCTTTGAAACTGGAACTCAATCACAAGAGGAAAGTCGGCAAGAACTCAAATACATGGAGGCTAAAGAGCATCCTACTAAAGAATGAATGGGTCAACCAGGAAATTAAAGAAGAATTAAAAAATTCATGGAAACCAATGAAAATGAAAACACAACTGTCCAAAATCTTTGGGCTACAGCAAAGCCAGTCCTGATAGGAAAGTATATAGCAATACAAGCCTTTCTCAATAAATAAGAAAGGTCTCAAATACACAACCTAACCCTCCACCTAAAGGAGCTAGAGAAAAAACAGCAAATAAAGGCTAAACTCAGCAGGAGAAGAGAAATAAGAAAGATCAGAGCAGAAATCAATGAACTAGAAACCGAAAGAACAGTAGAAGAGATCAACGAAACTAGGAGCTTGTTCGTTGAAAGAATTAACAAGATTGATAAACCGCTGGCCAGACTTATCAAAAAGAAAAGAGAAATGACCCAAGTCAACAAAATCATGAATGAAAGAGGGGAGATCACAACCAACACCCAAGACATACAAACAATTATAAGAACATATTATGAGCAACTCTATGCCAGCAAATTAGATAACCTGGAAGAAATGGGTGCATTCCTAGAGATGTATCAACTACCAAAATTGAACCAGGAAGAAAGAGAAAACCTGAACAGACCTATAACCACTAAGGAAATTGAAGCAGTCATCAAAAATCTCCAAACAAACAAAAGCCCAGTGCCAGATGGCTTCCCAGGGGAATTCTATCTGACATTTCAATAAGAATTAATACCTATTCTCCTGAAACTGTTCCAAAAAATAGAAATGGAAGGAAAACTTCCAAACTCATTTTATAAGGCGACCATTACCTTGATCCCCAAACCAGAGAAAGACCCCATCAAAACGGAGAATTATAGACCAATATCCTTGATGAACATGGATGCAAAAATTCTCACCAAAATACTAGCCAATAGGATCCCACAGTCCATTAAAAGGATGATTCACCATGACCAAGTGGGATTTATCCCTGGGCTGCAAGGCTGGTTCAACATCCGCAAATCAATCAACGTGATACAATCCATTAACAAAAGAAAGAACAAAAATCATATGATCCTCTCAATAGATGCAGAAAAAGCATTTGACAAACTACAGCATTCTTTCCTGATCAAAACTCTTCAGAGTATAAGCATAGAGGGTACATACCTCAATATCATAAAAGCCATCTATGAAAAACCTACAGCAAATATCATTCTCAATGGGGAAGAGCTGAGAGCTTTTCCCCTAAGGTCAGGAACACAGCAGGGATGTCCACTCTCACCACTGCTATTCAACATAGTATTAGAAGTCCTAGCCACAGCAATCAGACAACAAAAAGAAATCAAAGGCATCCAAATTGGCAAGGAGGAAGTCAAACTCTCACTCTTTGCAGATGATATGATACTGTATGTGGAAAACCCAAAAGACTCCACCCCAAAACTCCTAGAACTCATACAGGAATTCAGTCAAGTAGCAGGCTATAAAATCAATGCACAGAAATCAGTGGCATTCCTATACACCAACAATAAGACAGAACAGAGACAAATTAAGGAGTCGATCCCATTTACAATTGCACCCAAAACCATAAGATACCTAGGAATAAATTTAACCAAAGAGGCAAAGGATCTGTACTCAGAAAACTATAAAATACTCAGGAAAGAAATTGAAGAAGACACAAAGAAATGGAAAAACATTCCATGCTCATGGATTGGAAGAACAAACATTGTGAAGATGTCAATGCTACCTAGAGCCATCTACACATTCAATGCAATCCCCATCAAAATACCATCCACCTTTTTCAAGGAAATGGAACAAATAATCCTAAAATTTGTATGGAACCAGAAGGACCCCAAACAGCCAGAGGAATATTGAAAAAGATAAGCAAAGCTGGCGGCATCACAATTCCGGACTTCCAGCTCTATTACAAAGCTGTCATCATTAAGACAGTATGGTCCTGGCACAAAAAAAGACACATAGATCAATGGAACAGAATAGAGAGCCCAGAAATGTACCCTCAACTCTATGGTCATCTAATCTTCGACAAAGCAGGAAAGAATGTCCAATGGAAAAAAGACAGTCTCTTCAACAAATGGTGTTGGGAAAATTGGATAGCCACATGCAGAAGAATGAAACTGGACCATTTCCTTACACCACAGACTCCAAATGGTTGAAAGATCTAAACGTGAGACAGTAGTCCATCAAAATCCTAAAGGAGAACACAGGCAGCAACCTCTTCCACCTCAGCCATAGCAACTTCTTCCTAGAAACATCGCCAAAGGCGAGGGAAGCCAGGCAAAAATGAACTATTGGGATTTCATCAAGATAAAAAGCTTTTGCACAGCAAAAGAAACAGTCCACAAAACCAAAAGACAACCGACAGAATGGGAGAAGATATTTGCAAATGACATATCAGATAAAGGGCTAGTATCCAAAATCTATAAAGAACTTATCAAACTCAAAACCCAAAGAACAAATAATCCAATCAAGCAATGGGCAGAAGATATGAACAGACATTTTTCCAAAGAAGACATCCAAATGGGCAACAGACACATGAAAAAGTGCTCAACATCGCTCGGCATCAGGGAAATCCAATTCAAAACCTCAATGAGATACCACCTCACACCCGTAAGAATGGCTAAAATTAACAAGTCCGGAAACGACAGAATTTGGCGGGGATGTGGAGAAAGGGGAACCCTCCTACACTGTTGGTGGGAATGCAAGCTGGTGCAACCTCTCTGGAAAACAGTATGGAGGTTCCTCAAATAGTTGAAATTAGAGCTACCATATGATCCAGCCATTGCACTACTGGGTATTTACCACAAAGATACAAATGTAGTGATCCAAAGGGGTACGTGTACCCCAATGTTTATAGCAGTAATGTCCACAATAGCCAAACTGTGGAAAGAGCCAAGATGTTCATCGACAGATGAATGGATAAAAAAGAAGTGGCATATATACACAATGGAATATTATGCAGCCATCAAAAGGAATGAGATCTTGGCATTTGCAACGACGTGGACGGAACTGCAGGGTGTTATGGTGAGTGAAATAAGTCAATCAGAGAAAGACATGTATCGTATGACCTCACTGATATGAGGAATTCTTAATCTCAGGGAACAAACTGAGGGTTGCTTGAGTGGTGTGGGTGGGAGGGATTGGGTGCCTGGGTGATAGACATTGGGGAGGGTATGTGCTATGGTGAGCACTGTGAATTGTACAAGACTGATGAATCACTGATCTGTACTTCTGAACCAAATAATGCAATATATGTTAAGAAAAAAAAGAAGATAGCAGGAGGGGAAGAATGAAGTGGAGTAAGTCAGAGGGGGAGACGAACCATTAGAGTGGATGGACTCTGAAAAACAAACTGAGGGTTCTAGAGGGGAGGGGTTGGGGGGATGTGTTAGCCTGGTGATGGGTATTAAAGAGGGCATATTCTGTGTGGAGCACTGGGTGTGATGCACAAACAATGAATCATGGAACACATCAAAACCTAATGATGTAATGTATGGTGATTAACATAACAATAAAAATTATTAGAATAAAAACTTTGTTAGACCTCATTTCAAGTGTAAATCATCCTTTAATATTCCTTTGTAAGCCCTTCTCTTCACCATACACATAAATTATATTGTAGCTTTTGTGATAGTCTTTTTTTTTTTTTTTTTTTTTTAAGATTTTATTTATTTGACAGAGAGAGAGAGAGAGAGAGAGAGAAGGAACACAGCAGGGGGAGAGGGAGAGGGAGAAGCAGGCCTCCCCGCTGACAGGGAGCCCGACGCGGGGCTCGATCCCAGGACCCTGGGATCACGACCTGAGCCGAAGGCAGACGCTTAACGACTGAGCCACCCAGGCGCCCCTTGTGATAGTCTTTTAAAAACAGTTTTATTGGGATATAATTGATATACAAAACCCTGCACATGTTTGATGTTTGCAGTTTGATGAGTTTGCACATATGCATTACGCCGGTGAGACTATCTTTTAAATACATCAATGTTGACTGACCTTCTCCTTCCTAACCACATTTTATCCATCTCTGAAGCTGTGTTAGTCTTGCTTCCTCCATGGGCTATTTAATCAAACTCACCGGTGTCATTCTTCTCTATTTTCTCTCCAAAACAGTTGTCCACATGATTCCAATGCTTGCCATTTTGTGTCTATGTCCTATGGTCTTAATGAAATATAGCAGGGTATAAAAGCACAAAATTTGGAGTCAAATAATCTGGATCTAAGATTTCACATTTATATTAACTTGGGAAAATCACATAACCCATCTTAAGGACTTAGTTTAAAAATTTTAAAGGAGTTCTTTCTTTTTATTTTAATTCCAGTATAATTATCATACAGTGTTATATTAGTTATATTATTTTGAAGTGTACAATACAGTGATTCAACAATTCTATACATTACTTAGTGCTCATCATGATGAGTGTGCTCGTAATCCCCTTCATCCATTTCACTCATCCCTTCCCCACTCCAGCCTCCCCTCTGGTGACCATCAGTTCTCTATAGTTAAGAGTCTGTGTTTTGGGGACGCCCAGGAGGCTCTGTCAGTTAAGCATCTGCCTTCAGCTCTGGTCGTGATCCCAGGGTCCTGGAATCGAGCCCCACGTTGGGCTCCCTGTTCAGCGGGAAGCCTGCTTTTCCCTCTCCCTCTGGTGCTCTCCCTGCTTGCGTGCTCTCTCTCTCTCTCACAAATAAATAAATAAAATCTTAAAGAGTCTGGGTTTTTTAATTTTTCTCCTTTTTTCCTTTGTTCATTTGTTTTGTTTCTTAAAGTACCTGTATGAGTGAAATCATATGATACGTGTCTTTCTCTGACTCACTTATTTCACTTAGCATAATACACTCTAGCTTCATCCGTGTTGTTGGAAACGGCAAGATTTCCTTCTTTTTTATGGCTGAGTAATATTCCATTGTATATACCACTTCTTCTTTGTTCACTCATCAGTTGTTGGATACTTGGGCTATTTCCATAATTTGGCCATTGGAAACAAAGATGCAAGAAACATAGGAATGGATATATCTTTTCGAGTTAATGTTTTCATATTCTTTATGTAAATACCTAGTAGTAGAATTCCTGGAGCATATGATAATTCTATTTTTAAGTTTTTGAGGAACCTCCATACGGTTTCCACAGTGGCTGCACCAGTTTACATTCCCACTGACAATGCATGAGGGTTCCTTGTTTTTCACATCCTTGCCTGCACCTTTTGTTTCTTATATTGTTGATTTTAGCCAGTCTGACAGGTGTGAGATAACATCTCATTGTTGTTTTGATTTGCATTTCCCTGATGACCAGTGATTTTGAGCATCTTTTCATGTGTCTGTTGGCCATCTGTATGTCTTCTTTGGAAAAATGTCTATTCATGTCTTCTGCCTGTTTTTTCATTGGATTATTTGGGTTTATTGGGTGTTGAGTTTTATAAGTTCTTTATATATTTTGGATACTAACCCTTTATTGGATATGTCATTGCAAATATCTTCTCCCATTCCATAGGTTTCCTTTTAGTTTGGTGCAGAAGCTTCTTATTTTGATGAAGTCCCAATAGTTTATTTTTGCTTTTGTTTCCCTTGCCTCCAGAGACATATCTAGAAAGAACTTGCTCTGGCCAACATCAGAGAGGTTACTGCCTGTGTTCTCCTCTAGGATTTTGATGATTTCCTATCTCACATTTAGGTCTTTCATCAATTTTGAATTTATTTTTGTGTATGGTGTAAGAAAGTGCATGTTGCTGCCCAGTTTCCCAGCACAATTTGTTGAAGAGAGACTCTTTTTTTCTTCTTTTCATTCTTTTGCATGTTGCTGCCCAGTTTTCCCAGCACAATTTGTTGAAGAGAGACTGTCTTTTTCCCATTACGTATTCTTTTCTGCTTTATTGAAGATTAATTGACCACATAGTTATGTGGGTTTTCTGTTCTGTTGATCTATGTGTCTGTTTTTGTGCCAGGACCATACTGTTTTGATCACTACAGCTTTGTAATATAACTTGAAGTCCAGAATTTTTTAAAGCTTCCAGCTTTGCTTTTCTTTTGCAGGGTTGCTTTGGTTATTTGGGGTCTTTTGTTCATCCATACAAATATTAAGATTGTTTCTTCTCGCTTTGTGAAAAATTCTGGTGGTATTTTGATAGCAATTACATTAAATGTGTAGATTGCTTTAGGTAATATAAACATTTTAAAAATATTTGTTCTTAACCCATGAGCATGGAATGTTTTCCATTTCTTTGTGTCCTCTTAAAATTCTTTTATAAGTGTTTGATAGCTTTCAGATTACAGGTCTTTCACCTCTTTGGTTAGGTTTATTCCTGGGTATCTTATTGTTTTTAGTGCAATTGCAAATGAATCCCATTCCTTAACACAACAGATTTCTGTATATTGATTTCTTATCCTATGGCTTTACTGTATTCGTTTATAAGTTCTAACAGTTTTTTGGTGAAGTTTTAGGGTTTTCTATATTTAGTATCATGTCATCTGCAAATAGGGAAAGTTTTATTTCTTTCTTGCTGACTTGGATGCCTTTTATTTCTTTTTGTTGTCTGATTGCTGTGGCTAGGACTTCCAGTGCTATGTTAAATAATAGTGATGAGAAAGGACATCCCTGTTTCATTCCTGACTGTAGAGGAGAAGCTCTTAGCTTTTTCCCATTGAGGATGATCTTAGCTGTGGGTTTTTTTACATATGGCCTTTATTATGTTGAAGTGTTTTCTTTTGAAACCTACTTTGTTGAGAGTTTTTATCATGAATGCATGTTGTACTCTGTCAAATACTTTTTTTTTTTTTTGCATCTCTTTAAATATATATGCCAATGGGGGTAGGGGAGAACTGTTACCTTTGAAAGTGAATGTGACCTGCTATCAAATTATATCAGAATCTTAGGAAGAAAGCACTAATTATTAGGAAACTTAAGTTTCTATCAATGGGCTAAAGTATCTGACTTTCTTAGATGTTATTAATTGTTTTCACATTTAGTTGGTTTCTTGTTGTATTAATTATTCCTCCAAAATACTATTCTGACAGAATAATCAAATATTAATTTTAATTGTGATTCTACCAAATAATTTGTAGCTTTCCTTCCCTTACTAATTTCTTCAGTTTATTTTTGCTATAAATCCTATATTTTGATCAGAAAAAGATGTACCATTGGAGATTTATCAGAGCACTATTCTTTTTTAACACCTAACATTATGCTGTGTGTTAATTTAATGCCACTAAACACTTTGGTCATACAGTGGTTCGATTCTGGTATTTGAATTGCTAAAAATTAGGTAATAATTCTGTTGGAGTAAGGTATTACATAAATGTTATACATAATTAATGACAGTGGAAGCTACTTGTAATAAAGAATGACAAGTTTGTTTATGTCTTTTGTAGCACTTGTCAAAATTCTGAGTACATAGATGTCAAATAAACACATGTTGAGTTACATTTATTCAAAGTTGAATTCAAATATAACTATATAGTCTAAGAAGGACACAAAAATGCTAGGGTGGAAGTGTTTCATTTTAAGACCTAGAGGTCATAGTCTTAGAGGTTAGACTGGGGTGATTAATTCATGAGATCTTGGTCTATACTGCAACCTTGGATTTATGGTTTCTTACTTGATGTAGAAGTATGAAAATCTGAAACTTTGTCATAAACTAATCTTGTCTAGTAAAACAACTCTTCTTGGCCTTCTTTGTTTCAGTAGTCTATTAGGCACTCTAACTTAGTTACTAATTGCTGCTAGGCTTTGAAATAATTGAGTGAGTAGCCGGATGAAATACAGAATAGTTAGGAATTGCTGGGCATGGCTAGTGAGCAATTATCCAATAAGTAAGAGAAAGTAGAAGATGAAGAGTGAGAATAAGCTAGTCCCTGTCTCCTGAAAGGGTGTGAGGATTGTCTTCTTTGTGTCCCGTGTGTGTGAAAGGATGTGTGATTGCCCCATGTATGATCATTTGGCCATTCTTTGCTTCTACACTTTGTCATATGGGTCACTTAAGACATATGACTTCAATAATACATGAAATATTGTAAGAAAAGTAGTTTTAAATAACTATAAAAAAATTTTCCCAGGTGACCTTCCATGCCACCCTATGTATTTCTCTTTTTTTCTAAATCTGTATTCAATTCACAGGGAAAGAAAGAGTTATTAATCTATTGTGTTCTTCTTCCTTTTTTCCAACAGGGTCTGAGAATATGAAAAACAATAATACATTCCCACACATTGAATGACATTTATATGTGTAGATTTTCATATATGTGATCTCATTTGTTCTTCCTATTGACTTGTAATGTAAATATAATTATTGTCATTTTATAGGAACCAAGGAAACTAAAGTACAGAGAAAATAAATTTATAAGGTTACAGTATGCCTTAGACAAAATTTCATTTGAGGCATTTCTGATTCCAAAAACTCTATTATATCATGCTATATCCTATGTTCTAAATTCCAATACCACAGAAGAGTAAAGTATACCTATGGAATCATGGCCCTCCAGTTCCATTCATGGAGGTAACTGCTATTGGCAGTATTGTAATTTTCCATCTTTTCTGTATAATTTTTCAAAATCAATTTCTTTCATTTCTTCCTGCTCTTTCTCTGTATTTTGTTAAATAATATTTTTAACAAAAATTCAATCCCATTCACTTTCTTTTGAAGCTGAATCTAAAAAGCAACAGCAACAATGTGGCATGGACACCTTTTCAAGTCAGTATGATGCATCTTTTTTTTTCTTTTAAAGATTTCATTTTATTTATTAGAGAGAGAGAGAGAAAGGGAGAGCACAACCAGGGGGAGTGGCTGGCAGAGAGAGAGGGAGAAGCAGGCTCCCCATTGAGCAGAGCCTGATGCAGAAATCAATCCCAGGACCCCAGGATCATGACCTGAGCCAAAAGCGGATGCCTAACCAACAGAGCTACCCAGGTGCCCTTGTATGACGCATCTTTTAAGAGTAAATTACTTCCAGGTCATTCTTAGGTGCTATCATGTTTCTTTGTAATTTTATTGACTCCGCATTCCACGTGTCTGCGTTACCTTTGTCTCATATTTTCACTGTTGATGAAGTCTTCGGCATTTGGACTGCATTTTCCTTTCCTCTGTGTCTCTTGTTGCCATCCTCAGCAACTTCTAAACATAATTTCATGTCCATCTCAGATACTGAGCTCATGATTCATCATCAGCCGCCAATACAGATAGAAAGTGTTATCACTTCGACAGAACTACATTTTTCTCTGGCAGTCAGGGACACAGATGGAGGTTTTCCCTTCTGAGCAGCAAAGTATTGTGCATGTCCTTTTTCTCATTTCCCACTACTCCACACACCCTTACACAAGATGGAGAGGAAAATGGAGGCCAATATAACATGAATAAGACTTTTTAGATTATGTTCTCACTACACTTGGTTTTCAGCTTTCAGTTTCTCCTGCCAACATCTTACAATTTCTGGCTAAGGAAAGACATCAAGAAGAGAGAAATTACTCTTTCATGGTGGAAGACTTGCCTAATCATGGTGTAGAACTGATTTGATTACTTGTCATTTGATATCATCATCTGTAGAACAGCCAGTTCTGGTTATTTAGGGAATCGACTATAATTCAGGGGCTGGGCCAAGGTGTAGAAGATAATTTATAAACAGTGTTAGGGCCCAATATTATGTTGCAAGCCTTGATCCATAAATTTCAAGCCTAGGCCAGGATATTCAATTTGTTCTTTCTAATTATACAGACAACAATTGAAAATATTTTATTAAGTTGATCAAAGTAGAACATATTGTTTTGCTAATATTTTTGGCCATAATATATTGACATAGAATACAATTTTTTTTATCTTGAGAACTTTTGGCTAAAAATTTGAAATTAGCATTCATTTGGTAATATGAATGAACGTGTCTGCTGGTATTTTGGATTTAGTAAGGACTTCCATTGAAAAAAATGTGTTATTTCATTAATATATGTTTTAAAATTGATATTTTTAAATTTATGAAGGAACCCACTGTAAGGTAAAAGAGCATCAAAGAAATGATGAAGGATAGATGGCTGGTCAGGGAAAGATCCTGCTGTGTCTGGGACTAGAGCTACAAATTAGTTTGTATTACCTTGAGACTAGAATTTCTTATGACCTCAGTGGCACTTATTTCTAGTTTAATAGCAACATTTTATTTCTTTAATATTATGATAGGTAGCATGAGTCTGGGAAGTAGAAGGAAGAAGGCAGTGGAAGAATGGTTAGGTCCATGTTGTATAAAATAGAAAGCAGATAAAAAAGGGATAATGTTTTCCCTTGGTAGTAGGGGATAGACCATTCTCCAATTTTATTCCAGTATTCTGCATTTGCCCACACAACGAACACACACACACACACACGCCTGTGCGCATGTGTGCACGCACACCCAATGTCTACTTCATTCATCCCTAATCGATCAGGGGAGTGTAGTGATAACAACTTGGGTTATCATATATCACTGGGAGAAATATCTGGAAACTTTCATGGGAATCATCTGGGAACTTGTCAAAAATACACATTCTTGGACCCTACTCCAGACTTCAGAATCAAGGACTTGGGAGGAGAGGTAGCAATCTGTATTTTAGGCATTCTGATGCAGGCTAATGTTTGAGAATTAAGTTTCTGGAAATTTCATTTTAAACATAATTTCTGAAAGTATTTGCTCCTACATTTTCATTTTTAAATCTTTTTAGAACCAGTTCAAAGCCCACCTCCTTTAACTCTTCTGTAGCCCCACCGTAAGTCAGCTCTTGACATACTGAAAGCATTTCATATCACACTTAGGTACCAGAGAAGGTGCTATCTTATACTGTAGTTCTGTTTGAACACATTTTATTAGCCCCCTGGCCAGACCAATAAGGACCGTGACCTTGTTGTACTTCTTCCTTTTTTTTTTTTTTTTTTTTTTAGTTTTGCTCATAGCTTGCCCTGGATCATGTTAAATAGTTGGTGAATGGTGACTATGGAGTCAAGGTTCTATAGTATAAGAATGCTTGAAATTTTAGTTAGTCTGTGTAGTGTACGTTGAATCTTTTGGCCATGAAAATCAATTTTCACTGATACAGAAAGAAAAACCATGAAATGAATACCTATTGGGGGCCAGGCACATGTTCCTTTAAAATATATATTGAATACCTGCTGCAAATCAGGCCTCAATGTGTTATCCTGGAGAAAAATATGATATGGCATCTGTCCTTAAGAAACATACAGCTTAGGGGCCCCTGGGTGGCTCAGTTGGTTGAGCAGCTGACTCTTGATTTCGGCTCAGGTCATGATCTAAGGGGTCCTGGGATCGAGCCCCACCTTGGCCTCCCCACTCAGCAGAGTCTGCTTCAGGATTCTCTCTCCTCCTCTCCCTCTGCCCCTTTCCCTGCTCTCTCCTTCTAAAATAAATAAATCTTAAAAAACAACCAAGAAACATACAGCCTACCTTTGCTTACATCTCTCATGTCATCTAAGGAATGCCATCCCACCTGTGCCAGGCCTCACCCAATCTAAGCCAAACCCTGAAGACACTCTCTACCACATAACTTATTTTCTTAAGAAGACTTATTATCTCAGATTCCCATGTGTTTTTCATTGTTGCTATTCTCTTGTTTCTTGTCTGCTTTTCCCCCAAATTGTCAGAGTAGACTTTGCCCAATATCCCCAATGCCTAAAGGAGAACCTGGTACATAATATTCACTTATGAAATAATTTTGAATGGATGGATGACTTAAAGGATAAATCACATTATGAGGAAGACATTGTAACTCTCACTATAAGAGAAGAAACTGAGGCTCTAAGAACTTAACTAAATGGATGTAGAGCCTAGAACTCAGGCTAACTTTTTTCCAGTTCTAAAGCTTGTGTTCCTTAGCTGCACTGTACATCTCCACAGGATTTTGGCCCTGTCGTGTCTCTGTCTCTCTTTTTTCAAGGGTGCACAGGAATTTGAGTTGCAGCTCTCAGTACAGATGGCCTGCACTTTAAAGTTGTCTGCTCAAAAGGGCAGGGAGTTTTGCAATTAAGTGTTTCTTTGAATTAAGATACCTAGGAATGCTCAACTTTACATAAAACCAGCTCTCCCAATAGTTTGGTATCTGCATCCCCAGCTTGTGAAAGCATCCTTGAATCAAATCAAGGAAGCAGAAAGGTAAGATTAAGGAAGCAGCTAGCCAATGGATTGTTGCTGCAGTGAACTGACAGCAGGAGCCTTGGCCATGGGTGGCTTTTAAAGAGGCTTGTGCAGGGGCACCTGGGTGGCTCAGTCAGTGAAGCAGCTGCCTCCGGCTCAGGTCATGATCCCACGATGCTGGGATCGAGTCCTGCTTCGGACTTCCTGCTCAATGGGCAGCCTGCTTCTCCTTCTCCACTGCTTCTGCTCTCTCATGCATGCTCTATTTCTCAAATAAATAAAATCTTTTTTTTTTTTTAAATAAAGAGCACTGTGCAGGTAATGGGGTGCCCTTGTTGGTGGTGATAGTTTTTCCCCTTTTCTAATATTTTTCTTTCTCTTTGTGATATTGACGGAAGCAGAAGCCTCATGCAGAACTTTAAGGAGATTTTTTTCTTCTTGTCAGGATTCCAAATATTCACTGGATCTCATTCATTTTCTTTCTTTTATAGTACAGACATTTAAATCTGACCTTTTCTCATTAGTTTTAAAATACTGAGTATCAGATTGTTCTACTAACAAATTCATTTATGATAGACCACTGAGGCTGTATGAAGATAACTATGACACAGAACTTAGAGGGTGAAATGAGGCCATCCCTTTGTCATGGGGACTCTCACAGTGCTTTGGAAAGGGAATAGCCCTCATAGGAAGAATGTCCTGGACTTGAATCCTAGTTGGGCCCTTCAGAAAGCTCCTATCTTCAGAAAGCCTCAGTTTCTTTTTCTGTCAAATGGGATTCATCATGATTACACGGCAGGGATATTCGAGAATTAAGTGAGATAGCAATTGTGAAAGCTGTTAGGACCTTGGTTGGCACATAGCAGATACTGCATAAATGGGTGTTGAACTTACTATTTTAACACAAGGTAATACATAATGATACATAAGCATAATACATCATTTCCCAGGTGTAATGAACTAGTAATCTATCAAAAACTAGGCTGGGGTTGAGGGCTGGAATTGATGTTGTCTACAGTTCTGTGTCTAGGCTATGTAGGCCAAGTTATCTGGAAGTCTTTTTTAAATTTTTAATTTTTTATTCAGTTATCTAACATATAGTACATCATTAATTTTTGATGTAGTGTTCAACGATTCATTAGTTGCGTATAACACCCAGTGTTCATAACAACATGTGCCCTCCTTAATACCCATCACCCTGTTACCCCACCCTCTCACCCCCCTCCCTTCTGTAATCCTCATTTTGTTTTCCAGAGTCCAGTGTCTTTCATGGTTTGTCTCCTTCTCTGATTTCTTTCCATTCAGTTTTCCCTCCCTTCTCCTGTGGTCCTCTGTGCTATTCCTCATGTTCCACATGAGTATTCGGAAGTCTTTAAGGAGGCTACCTACTAATCCAATCGAAGGAGGACCGTCATGGCTGGTTTTACTCCTCTAGTTAATAGTTCTATAATTAGATTTTTCTAACTGTTAACATGCACTAATTTTTCATAATTCCAATAGTCTATCACTAAAGTCTGCACTGGTTCATGTTCTCAGTATGGATCTCTGTTATTTCTCCACTTGCCAGAAAGATGACAACTTAGCTTAAGAATGCTTTCTACAAGTGAGCATGCTCTATAGTTTCTGTGGTGGTAAAAAGAATGTAATATATTGTTAAAGTTTAATCTTTGCTTAAAATATATGTTGGTGCTATAAACACAGGATTGGGACTCCAAACACCTGGGTTTAAATTCTAGTTGTGCCACTTACCATCTGGTATGATCTGAGACTTTCACTACTCTACTATAAAATAAGGTCAGTAATGCCTACCTCACAGGGTTATTATGTGGGTTAAATTAAATAAGATAATTATATTCAACACCTTGAAAGTAAGAAATTAACAATTGTTAATGCTTTTGCTTACCTCCTTCCACAAACCACGCACAGCTGCACTCCACCCCTCTCCCTGCCCAGATTTTGCACAGACAAGATTATGAGGCATGTCCTGAAGTTGCTGCAGCTGCAGCACATAAAATAGAGCTCAGTGTGTGTGTGAAGAAAATTGTAATAAGTGGGGCTTCCAGAGTCATGTCACTTCTTTCAGTCAGTGCACCGTCAGCCATTAAATCATATGAATGGTTAAACCAAAGGTCACCGATTCATCACCCTACTTATAGTAGAAAAATTTCTGTAGTTTCCACTCTGACTTGAGATGTATTTGAGATGAAAAGGAATGTTTTTAAGATGGCATATTTTTTGGCATTAAGCCTACATGGTATGAAAGGGTGGAAGAGAATAACTTTACAGCAGAGAACCTAGTAAACATGACCTCAGTCAGATGATCAAGTCTAAATCTGCAATACTGATGGTATGCACCTTTGGTATAATGTGATGAGAATGGCACTTTCTTTGATGGTCTTTCTTTCCCAAACATGTCACCCCAGTCTAATTATGAGAAAAATATTAGATGAAGGACAATTCTACAAATTCCTGATTAGTATCCCTCAAAACTGTCAAGGCATTCAAAATCAAGAAAAATCTGAGAATCAGGGCGCCTGGGTGGCTCAGTTGGTTAAGCGACTCTGCCTTCGGCTCAGGTCATGATCCTGGAGTCCTGGGATCGAGTCCCACATCGGGCTCCCTGCTCAGCAGGGAGTCTGCTTCTCCCTCTGACCCTCTTCCCTCTCGTGCTCTCTATCTCTCATTCTCTCTCTCTCAAATAAATAAATAAAATCTTAAAAAAAAAGAAAAAAAGAAAGAAAAATCTGAGAATCGGTCTTGAGGAGCCTAAAGAGACATAACGAGTAAATATAATATGGTACTCTGGATGGGATCCTGGCAAAGAAAAATGAAACTAGGTAAAAACTAAGGGAATCAGAATAAAGTATGGATTTCAGTTAATAATAATGTATCAGTATTTGTTCATTATTTTTGACAAAAGAACCATACTAAAGCAAAATTTTAACAATAGGAGAAAGTGGTTATTGAACACATAAGGATTCTCTGTACTATTTTTGTAATAATTCTACAAATCTAAAGCTATTCTAAAAATCATTATTCTTACTCTTCAAAATTCAAGTCCCTCCTTTAGGAAACCTTCCTCTTATGTAAGCCTACAATGTTATATCTTCCCACTCTCCCCTACCACCATGGTCTGGATTAGTCTCTCCTGTCTATTTCATAGCACATTGCATTATAATTGTTTCACAGGACAGATGTTTGGTCTCTTATCTCCAAATTCTGGTGCTTTTCACAGTGTTTCAGACATTATAGATGATACTCAAGTAGTAGCGTAAGCGGGGAAAAATGGAACAAATCACTGTTAAAATAAATAGATGAATTTTTAAAATGAACCAATAACTGAAGGGACAGGGATACTAGGGCTAGAAGATGCCATGAACAGTGATTGTGCTGAGAAGCTGTTGGAGAAGAGCAGTAACTGAGGGTCCTGGTCACAGCCCATTTCCCATATTGTTGCAGCACTGATAATATAATTACTAACAAGTGGTTCATTTTTGAGGGGCAGGGTTCTATTATAGGGATTGGAGATGGTCCACGGGTGCCTGTTGGTGTTAAGTACAGCCATTTCATCTATAGCAAATTTGTGCCTCCTGCCTGTGTGTTTCATTCATTAATTCATGTAACAAATGTGTAATGACAAAAGTGATAATAATAGCTAGCGTTTATTGAATACTTGCTACATAAGTTTATATAGTCCTATAACGTGCTGGCTGCCAGAGTGGACTGCTTGCAACCATGCAACCTCTTTGTGTTGTAGATTAATATCATTAGTCCTATTTTAGAGATGAGAAAATTGAGGTGGAGAGATTAAGTAACTTTACGTAAGGTTGCATATAGTCTACTATGCTCCAAACGCCGGATATACAACCGGGAGAGTGGGAGACATGAAGTGGAGAGAGACATGGTAGGGAGTGGAAACAGAGTGTTATTGATGGGCATAGTGACCTTTACTTTTCCTTCTTCAGTAGAAATTCTGTAGTGAAGACTCAGCAAATACCCAGTAACAACTGCACATCAGACACAGTGCTTGTTAGAGAAAGCACATTGTTAGTTTAAAGAGTTCAAGCCAAGATCAGATAGACTTGGACTGGAATCCTGGGTTTGCAGTTAGTAACTTTGTTGCCTTGGCCAATCAGCTTCAGCTTCCACTCTGTAAGTGGAAATTCTCATTCTTCTCTTGGAAGATAATTGGGAGGACTAGTGATTTGTGTCAAACACTGGATGCGAGGTAGGTATTTGATCACCGGTAAATGGCATTTTTGTTACATGTGGGGGGAGAAGAAAAGCACAGTAACTGGTGGGAGGAGGGGGCATGGTTGTACTAAGGCCAGTTTTCACACTCCATATATTTTCCTGGGCCTTATTTGAATATTAATCTTACTGAATGAGCCTGCCCAATGAACAACGTTGTATGGGAGAAAGTAATATTAGCAGACGTGTCTACTTACCTTCTATTCAGCAGTGCTTACAGACTAGAGCCATGGTCATGCCCAGAAGTCTAGCAGTTCAACTTTGAAGATGGAGGGTCATACATAGAACAAGGGTGCACTGATGAATTCCTGATTGTCAGTGGTGTCCAGTACAGGCCTGTCTTTCCATATAGTCCGTTTTACAGAGACAAGACTCTTCGAGTTGCAAGCACTTGAGGGCTCATCATGTTTATTGCCCTTGTATCCACCTCTGTGTAGTCATCATGAGACAATATGAATGACTTGTTGGTGTTACTGATAGTGACACTCTCACTTCTTTTATCTGGTAATAAAAATATGTAGCTTCTCTTTCTACCAGCTATTTATTTCTTTGTATTTTTATTTGAACATCATTGGCACACAATGTGACATTAGTTTCAGGTGTAAAACATAGTGAATTGACGTTTGTGTTTTATGTTGTGTTCACTCACCACAAGTGTAGCGGCTCGATCCCAGGATCACTACCTGAGCCGAAATCAAGAGTTAGAGGCTTAGCCAACTGAGCCACCCAGGTGCCCCATGAAATCATATGCTACCAGCAATTTAAAAATACCCTTATTTTATAATCTTATTAGAAAGTTTATGTGTAAATGGCTATTATCCAGTTCCTTTTCCCTGTTGAAAACTGAGTAAAAGCAATATTTACTTTAGGATATATTCAAGACTATTTTATCCTTCTATCCCTGGAGAGGTAGAAATTGGTATCCATGTACCAAATCTGAGGAGCCAATATGTTCCTCATTGGTTTGACCTCTCAAAAGAAGCACGTCTGCTGAGTTATGTCCAGATGCATAGAAATAGCACATGATAATGGCTTTATATTATAGCAGCTCATTGACCGTAAGGAAATCACTTAACTTCTTTAAATCCTGTCTTTATCCTGTCTAGAAATGGAGATGATAATATCCACTTTTTAGAGATATTTAAATGACTATGGAGAGTGTATGTAAAGGATTACACATCGGCCAGCAAATACCACATTCTCAAAATATTAAAAAAAATTTTAATTTCTTTCTATAAAACTAATATTAAAGGGCGCCTGGGTGGCTCAGTTGGTTAAGTGACTGCCTTCGGCTCAGGTCATGATCCTGGAGTCCCAGGATCGAGTCCCACATCGGGCTCCCTGCTCAGCAGGGAGTCTGCTTCTCCCTCTGACCCTCCCCCCTCTCATGCTCTCTCTCTGTCTCTCATTCTCTCTCTCAAATAAATAAAATTTAAAAAAAACTACTAATAAAGACATTATCATTCTTGTTGCTCAAAGTCCTTATATAAAGGAACATCAACATGGAAAATTTCCCGTTAGGACAAATTTTATGAAAATATATGTGTATATAGAATACCAATATTTTTCCATGCATGTAACATAGAAATATATGTATAACCTAAATATGTAATAAATATTAAAGTATATGTGCTATATTATATATTATATATACATGGTATTATATAAGTATATATGTGTGTGTATAGGTGATAGACTTTTTTTTCTTTTTACCTAAACTTCCAGGAAGCTCAGTGCTAGAATAAATTTCTAAAGGCAGAATTTTTGTTTTCCCTTAGATGATTGATACCTTTAATTCTTTTTCCTTCCAACTGGATTTTGATTATTCAATTTCAGCAATCTGCCCCTTTCATTATAAATGATATTAGATAAGTTTTAGAAGCAATGAAGACCTCAGCTGCAAACATATCATGCCTTCTATTTCAAGAGAAAAAAAATGAGAGCAGCAAAGTTAAATGACATGTTCTTTTTTTTTTTTTTAGGAAAAGTAGTATTTTTTTATTATGTTAATCACCATACATTACATCATTAGTTTTTGATGTAGTGTTCCATGATTCATTGTTTGCATATAACACCCAGTGCTCCATGCAGAACATGCCCTCCTTAATACCCATCACCAGGCTAACCCATCTCCCCACTCCCCTCCCCTCTAGAACCCTCAGTTTGTTTCTCAGAGTCCATAGTCTCTCATGGTTTGTCTCCCCCTCTGATTCCCCCCCTTCATTTTTTCCCTTCTTGCTATCTTCTTCTTTTTTTTTAACATATATGTATTATTTGTTTCACAGGTACAGGTCTGTGATTCAATAGTCTCACACAATTCACAGCGCTCACCATAGCACATGTTCTTTAAATCACATTGTTAGCTAATGGGAGACTCAAGGTAAGAATAACCAGGTGATGACTGGTGTTCTTCCAAACTGGTCTGTGTAGTCACAAAGTTTTAATGAGAGCTCGTGAAGCTATTTTCAATCAAATAAATTTCACACATTCAGGAAGCTCTTCTAGTGGAAAGTCCAAGGAACACCGTCCACGATACTGAACATATATACTGGGCAATGGCCGTTGGTACTACCTATGCTCTTCAAAAATACATAGAAGAAAGGATATGTTTGCTCTTTAATAGCTTCAGGGAAAAAAATGAACTGACAATTGCCTGATGAAGAATAAGGCTCAGATATCCACATGAGGGCAGACTCATATCTAGAAACATTTCTGTTTGCCCATGAGTAACTACCTCTAAATATTACCTAAGGAATACATCTTCCAAATACTGCCAAGACACTCATTGATCTCTTTTCAATGATGAACACTAGTGGCAGGAAGAAGAAGAATAAAATGAACAGCCAACACATTTCCTCAGAACTGGCACCAAAGTGATATCATGAGGTAACTCACATTGAAAGGAAACAAAAATAATGAGACATAAATTTTAAATTGTGTGGTCTGGAATCACTGACTTTGGTATAATAATGAAGTCTACAAAATTATAATGTAACGATCTTATGAAGTGTATTTATGAAATTTTAGAATTGTGCACAGTTTACCAATAAAGAATTTGAGGTTTATTTTTTTAAAAGATGTATTTATTTATTTGAGAAAGAGACAGGGAGAGACAGAGAACAGAGGGAGAGTGAGAGGGAGATGCAGACTCCCTGCCGAGCAGGGAGCCCGACACAGGGCTCGATCCCAGGACCCCAAAATCATGACCTGAACTAAGGGCAGACACTTAACTGACCGAGGCACACAGGCACCCCAAGAATTTGAGGTTTAGACACAGTGACCAATCGAAGTTCAAATAAGTAGTAAGTCATGGAGTGTTACTTAAACCCAGATCTTTCAACACTTAGTTCTGTGTTCTTTCATCAGAACCATGTTATATTGTATTGTGTGATTTCACTGACTGATGTAAACACCAAGCTGTGGTCTTTCACATGGCACTGGCCACCCTGTGAACCAGCCTTGGTAATAATGAATTGGTACAGGTTACGTGAGTACCTGCAGTGGGCAGTTTGCTCACAAGAAGTCAGAAGATCCAGAACCAAACATTTAAGAGTAATTGACAGGAGGAAGAAGAAGGAGCCCTGTGTGTAGTAACAGTGAATTTAGGCAACAACTTCTAAGCTAAATTCAGATCAGCTCAGTGAACTTTATGCTTTTATGATGTGCCAGCACTATTGACCAGTAGCACACATTTTGTTTTGTGTTGTGTTGTGATACTACATTCTAAAAATGGCCCATGGCCTTTGCAATTTTTTTGCAAAGAAATTTTTGATTAAGAAATAGAAGTTGAGTTACTAGCCACAGTTATGGAAAGATAAGAGAAGATGCGTGGGGTGCTGTGCATGTATATATAGAGATGTGTGTGCATGTGTGTGTGATGCCATGTACACATATTCACGCATATGCATGTGGTCAAGGATGTCATCAGTGATTATACTCATGAATCTCTTAGTAGAAGACCTGATTTATTGATGTTAGCCACTCTGTCTTCCCTGAACTAGAATGTATATGTGTGTGTGTACATATATATATATATGTACACACACACATATATATGTATATATATATATATTTTACAGATATATATGTAGATATATGTAGCTTTATAGATTCAAATCTGCACATACCTTTCATATATAATGTGCTCTGTAAGGACTGAGAGAAGACACAAATAAGTATCACGTAAACTCTACTTATGAGTGATTCATAGTCTAGTCATTAAACAAGGTACATAGTCAGATAATTTCAATAATCATCTGGCAGGCTGTGATAAGTGCTATAAAAGGGTTAAAATTGCTAAAGGGTCACAGAAGGGACATTAGATTTAGACTTGAGATGTAAAAACCCTTTCTCCGTAGAAATGACATTTGGTTAAACCCTTAATTATGAAAAGGATGGTGACATGGGATGATGAGTAGCTTTCACAGTTTATAGCTATTGCCACAATCAGAAGCAAAAGGATTTCTGCCTGAAAGTAGTTTGGGGTAAATCTGACCTCATAGAGCAAAGATTTGAAAGCAGGTCAGAATATATTGAGTTGTTGGGATTTTGGTACCTGATTTTTATTATTTACTCTCTTTTTCACCAGTATCCTGATTAAAACATGTCCATAAAGTGCAATACAGAGATCCATAAATCAGCTTCATTCAGGTGTCACATGGAAGGTTCTATGCTTCCTCCTCTGGTGCTATTTTAAACAATAAAGTAGAAGTTAGAGACAAATATAGGAGTTTCCTTCTAATATTCCCCAGAAGGCAGAAGTACTCCCAGACATTTGTTCTGTGTGGGCCAAGGCAGGAACATGAGTGCAGAGAGCCTATTTTCTCCTACAGTAGCTATTGACAAATCTACAAAAACAATTTGTATCTGTTTTACTTCCAACATCTGTCATTTATCACATTTATCAAACTCTCACATTGAGGTGAGCTCATGTATCATCCTCCAGACTGATTTAATCTGAACCGAAAAGGGAAATAAAACTGCCTGTATCAAGTTGCTCCACAGGGACTTAGATTCAGTGAAATATGGAGAATGGATCATATTAAATTTGTAATGATGCAGCTAATGAATAATGAATGTTCTGGTGTCTGGTGCTATCTTTGAATAATCATCTGCAAACATATGTTTTTTTCAGGACTTCATGGGATGTTGATTTTATGCAAACTAGAAATCCTCCACCATCTGTAATGGCAAACAAGTTCTCAGTGCTTTGGCTAATAATAGAGCACTGAGTGAATTTTATGAAATGATTCAAACAGAATGGAAAGATTTCTTCATGTCGTTCTTGAGCATTGCTTTCTTGCTCTTTGACCATTTGGGCTGGCTATGATGCTGATGTGCTGAGGCTTTAAGAAATTTTTTACATCTTTGGTCTCTGTAAGGTCTACAAATTTTGTTCAGTTTTGTGCGTGCTTTGAATACATTTCTCCCTCTATGCATTTCTTTCTCTGTCTTATTAGGGTGTGAGTTGCCAAAAGCTGTGCAGCAGTAGCTCTTGCTTCTTTGAATAGACTCGGCCCTAGAGAGAGAATTCTATACACACAAAAGGTAGAGTTATAAGGTAATTGTATTTTTCTACTTACCATGAATTCTACCAAAAAGGCCTGTGTTTGCAATACAAAGGATAACCAAATTCACTCTCTCAGCATGCTAAGTTAAATGGTCCACACTTTGCTCATGGTTACTTGATGCCAGTGTTCACTGAATTGGATCTGGATGCTCTAACCTAAGGACCGTGAACCAGCATGTTAAATTCCTTCTACTTCCTAGAGATGTTTATTTGCTAGTATAATTTGCAGGTATATTTTGCCTTCTTTTGTCCAGAGCTCCATTGCAACAAAAGTCTACTCATTCTGCTATTTGCTTTACCTTTCATTTCTTTTCCTTTGACCATACATTTCCCACTTTATATTTTTAATTTATGATAGTATTTTCTCCCTTCCTCCCTCCCTTCCTCCCTCCTTCTTTCCTTCCTTCCTTCCTTCCTTCCTTCCAAATCAGTGTGGAAAATACATCCATTAACCTATGCATTATTGCTATGAGATAAACAACTTGGGAGACAAAATAACTTGGTGGTTTATAGAACTAGGTTTGTAATCAAAGTAATCTGGAGTCAAATCCAGACATGGTTCCTTACCAGTTATGGAAGAAGGGGCCAGTCATTTAATCTCCTTCCAAGCAAGTTTCCTCATTTATGAAAATGTCTATGAGATGATATTGTTATCTTGTAGGTATTAAAAGGAGTGATAGCATCCACATAATAACAATGGCATAAATATTAGGTACAATAATGGAAGCAATACATCTAGCAGACTTGCTCCTAGTGAAAACTCAGTGAATGGTCAAGATGCTTTGACTGCTGCTTTGATAGTGGTGGTCATTGGTGGTGGTGGCAGCAAAGATGGATCATTGTGCTTTTTCAAGTGTATCACACCTACTTCCTTCTGAAATTGCAAAATTCTAGTCATCAATTTTGGGATGCCACTATGACTGAAAGGGCAATTTTCTGTGAAGTTCTGGTTTTCAATAATCAGAATTAATCCTTACATGTAGGCAAACTGAAAAATTCTTTTGCAGCTCCTGACGATTTCCCTACAATATAGAAAAGTTCAACCAGACACACTGAACTGATAATATAGATGTCATCTCTCCTTTAAATTATTTTTATAAAATCCACAACTGCATTAGCCTGAAAACTTTGATGAATATATTATTAATTTTTTTAATCCCTCTGCCCTTAAAAACTAACATCTAAATTAGCATTGTGCTATTATGTTAAAATAAGATAAGAAACCTGACTGTAAATTACTGAAAGTCGGGCTTACAAAGAGTTATAGGAGTTTTAAAAGGAGGGGGGAAAGAGACTACTGCATTTGGAAAATTCAGCAGATGCACGGTGAACATTAATTACACCTTACTGAGGTTTTGTTTACTGAGGTTAGCAGGTCCGAAGTCATAGAATTCTCTTAGAAAATGGTCACAGTTAGCCTTGCACCATAATTTATAAAACATAAGATATTGTTTCTCTCTCCAACTTGAACCATGTTAAACTAAACACAGATTTTCTTATCAGCCTCCTTAAAAGCAAAGGAGGGAGGGACCTATGGTCCACCAGGATGCTTAACACTCCCCAGATACCAGTTTTCCTTTTGCACCTTCATGGTATGGGGCATTATATGTGGCCCTCTGATATGGGAAAAGTGTTGGAATAGAAAGAAAGGGACCTTTGTTCTAGGAGCTATTCTTCCACTGTCCAGCTGTGTGTTTCCCCCATAGTCACTGTAGCTCTCTGTGCTTGCAATTTCTCATCTATAAAAAGTTGTTTGTTTTATATCACCAGTTCTAAACATTTTCAGTCACAGTCCCGTTGAGAATACCATGAAACCTATGAATTTTCTTGCCAGAAATATGGAAATTTTATCAAATAAATCTATATGAAGTTTTAATTATTCTGTGCCACGCTGATGCTCTTACAACTGCATGGACCCTAAGTTAAGGACCCTTACTCTAGGCAATTGCTGCGTCTACTGTAACTCCGTAATTCTGTGATCCTTAGGCATTTAACATTTTTCTCTCAAATAGCTGATACTTTTTAGGGAGTGGCAGGAAAATGTATGTGAAAAGACTCTAGGGAAGAATTCTGAGACTAGGATATGTCCTTTTGTACTTCCTCTAGCTTCGGATATGCTGTGAGATTTGGGCATTAATATACAGTTTCTCTGGGTCATCTTTGTAGGGTAACATAGTGGAAAAATCTTGGACTTCAGAATCAGATCTCAGTCCACATTCTGGTTACTTCATATATTCATTGTGCAACTTTAAGGGAAAGTACTCTTTGGGCATGTTTTCACTGTATATAAATCTGTATAATCACACATGGTCTTGAGGTTTAAAAAACTCACATTAAAAAACCTGTTTGCCCAGTATTTACCTCAATCCCATACACTTGATTCCCTGTCAGATCTAGAAGGTATCAACAGTGGTTATTCTGCATCTACCCTCTTCTCCCTTTGCACCTCTAACCGCAGTCCTCTCGCAAATCTTTCCAAGTCCTCAGACTCACTGTTGACTGAGGTGTAGCCTGCAGTATGGTGTCCTTGCAGCAGCCCAGGCTCTTAGATAGGAGCCATCATTCATGTCAAAGCCATCTTAAGACATACATAAGTCATAGGAACACTTACACGTACACCAGCTGTTCCCAAAGAAATAGTCATATTAAAATACACTCACATTCTACATTTAAAAGTTTTCTGTTGCTAAAAAATGTGAAAGTATTTTTATGTCTTATAATTTTGAGGTTTGAGTTTTAAAAATTATTTTTTCCTGTTGCCTTAATATGTGTATGCATAGGAGTGCATGCATATTTATATATATCATGTATATATATATATATATATGTATATGGAGAGATGTAGCTAACTACTTGATGTATGTTTCATTTTGCAGATATCTCATTAAAATCATAAATTTTGATTTCACATTTTTATTTTATGGCTTGGAGACAATAATTGCTTTGTTTAGGTCTTCAGTAGTTTGGTAGTCTGTACAATATTATATATATTTTATTATTTTACCTGATGGATACCATGGCTAAGTGGGGTTTTTTTTCAGCTTTACTGAGGTATAAGTGACAGTTAAAATTGTAAGAGGTTTAAAATATACATCCTGATGATTTGATATACATATACATTTACATTGTGAAATTAATTCATATAGCCATCTAATTAATTCACAGAGCCATCACGTCACATACCAATGGCTTTGGCAGAGTCCTAGTTTTGTCAACTGTTAATTAAATGATCTTGAGTAAATTCCTCCATTTCTCTAAGCTTTAGTTTTATCAATGGACTGCTGTTTGTCATTCAAGGAAACTTAGGTTAATTAGTGATTGAAATGAAGTGAATATAATGATCTAATTCTTCACTTTTCAATTTTTTCATAATTGTAATTAGGTCATTCAATTTGAAAGTCTAAGAAATACCAGAGAAAGAAAAGAGTTAAGAATAAGAACTAAAATTATGTGATTTACAACTTAGTGTCATTCCATCCATGCATGCTAACATGTCAATTTACCTTTGTTTTAACAAATTAATTCATTTTATACACTACAAATTAACTTACAAACACTGGGACTATTCTCTACATTTTAGTTTTGTTTGTATTTTGTTTTTGTAAGGGGGTAAAAGAGGAAGAGATCCATAAGAAGGATAAGACACTGACAGTGTCTTTTATATGGTGTTTAAGGTGATAGGGTTAAAGGCAAATTAGACTCTTCTGTATCCTTTGTCAGTTACTTTTTTTTAAGATTTAATTTATTTATTTGACTGAGAGAGAGAGAACACAAGCAGGGGGAGCAGGCAGGCAGAGGGAGAAGCAGGCTTCCCATTGAGCAAGGAGCCTGACACGGGGCTCAATCCCAGGACCCAGGGATCATGACCTGAGCTGAAGGCAGATGCTTAACCACCTGAGCCATCCAGGCACCCCTGTCAGTTATTTTTTAAAAAATTATCCCCATAATACCCTCCAGTTTATGCTGAGCAAAATAAGTCAATCAGAGAACGACATGTATCATATGATCTCACTGATACGAGGAATTCTTTTTTTTTTAAGATTTCATTTATTTCTTTGACAGAGAGAGACAAAGTGAGAGAAGGAATACAAGCAGGGGGAGTGGGAGAGGGAGAAGCAGGCTTCCCGCTGAGCAGGGAGCCCGATACGGGGCTCGATCCCAGGACCCTGAAATCATGACCTGAGCCAAAGGTAGACGCTTAATGACTGAGCCACCCAGGCGCCCCAATGTGAGGAACTCTTAATCTCAGGAAACAAACTTGAGTGTTGCTCCAGTGGTGGGGGGTGGGAGGGATGGGTTGGCTGGGTGATGGACACTGGGGAGGGTGTGTGCTATGGTGAGTCCTGTGAATTGTGTAAGACTGATGAATCACAGACCTGTACCTCTGAAACAAATAATACATTATATGTTAAAAAAAAAAAAAAAAAAAGATAGCAAGAAGGGAAGAATGAAGGAGGGGAAACCGGAGCAGGAGATGAACCATGAGAAACTATGGACTCTGAGAAACAAACTGAGGGTTTTAGAGGGGAGGGTGTTGGGGGGATGGGTTAGCCTGGTGATGGGTATTAAAGAGGGCACATACTGAATGGAGCAATGGGTGTTATACGCAAACAATCATGGAACACTACCTCAAAAACTAATGATGTAATGTATGGTGATTAACATGACATAATAAAAAAAATTATGCCCAAATGCCCTTAATTAGGAAACACATTCTAAAGAAATAACAGCGGCAAATGAAAATGCAGGAATTTTAAAAAAGAACCCATGCACATTTATTGTTCCTTCTATCCTCTAAATGTGATTTCTGTTGATTGCTTTTACCGAAATCATTACTTGCATTTGACCACATGGAAATCATAACTTACTGTATATTTTGAAGAAACAAAATTTTGTGTAGAGTTTGAATCAGAGTCAATGAGAGACATCTTTTTTTTAAGATTTTATTTATTCATTTGAGAGAGAAAGAGAGGCAGAGAGAGCACAAGCAAGGGGAGAGGCAGAGGAAGAGGAAGAAGCAGACTCCTCGCTGAGCTGGAAGCCTGACATGGGGCTCAATTCCAGGACCTGGAGATCATGACCTGAGCCAAAGGCAGATGCTTAATCCTCTGAGCCACCCATGTGTCACAAGAGATATCGTTAAACTTACACCAGGGAATGCAAGAAAGTAGAGTAGACCAAACTATATTCTCCAATATCAGAAGTTATGATGAAATTTTGTGCTGTGTAAAACTAGAGAACTTCACTTTATGATGAAAACAATAACAACAAAACTGCTGTGTTCCCTGAGTTCAATTATAAGTGAAAAGACTAGCAATTAGTGAATTATCATTTATCATCTACTCTAGCCATAGTTTTGAGTATATGATATTGACAAGTCTTTTACAATCTTGATATCTATACAAACAAAGCCATGAAGAATAACATTTAGGTGGGTAAAAACAGACTTTTTAGTAAAACAATTTTACAGGAAAATAGTCCTTATTTATGTATAATGGAGAAAATAAGAGAGAAAATATGTTATGTGTGATAGCGACCTGAGCATAGTCAAATTTAATTTTACTTGGAATATTTGCTTAATTATCCAGCCAACCATGACTTTTACTTTTGTTAGTAAAGTCGGTAGTTTAGGTGGTAAATATTCTATATCCTTCAGTTTACATATCAGCACTGGATAAACCTTTTTTTTTTTTGTAACATACATAGGATCCCAATGAACAAATTTTGGTCCAAAGCAATTTTTTCTCCTTTATGCAATGCTCCTTTTTAATCAAGACTCAACAAAAAGAAAAAATATAATTTTATTACATATCTAAAAGCAAAATAGGTATTTTTGAGTACATTATAATCATACTAAAGTTTGAAATTCTGTTTTCAAGTGGTTCTCAGGACTGCTTTTTTATTTTTTTTTTAATTTTTCATTGTTATGTTAATCACCATATATTACATCATTTGTTTTGGTGTAGTGTTCCATGATTCATTGTTTGTTCATAACACCCAGTGCTCCATGCAGAATGTGCCCTCCTCAATACCCATCACCAGGCTAACCCATCCCCCTACCCTCCTCGCCTCTAGAACCCTCAGTTTGTTTTTCAGAGTCCATCATCTCTCCTGGTTCGTCTCCCCCTCTGACTTACTCCCCTTCATTCTTCCCCTCCTATCTTCTTCTTTTTCTTTTTTCTTAAAATATGTTGCGTTATTTGTTTCAGAAGTACAGATCTGTGATTCAACAGTCTTGCACAATTCACAGCGCTCACCGTAGCACATACCCTCCCCAATGTCTATCACCCAGCCACCCCATCCCTCCCACCCCCGACCACTCCAGCAACCCTCAATTTGTTCCTGAGATTAAGAATTCCTCATATCAGTGAGTTCATATGATATGTGTTTTTCTCTGATTGACTTATTTCACTAAGCATAACACCCTCCAGTTCCATCCATGTCGTTGCAAATGGCAAGATCTCATTCCTTTTGATGGCTGCATAATATTCCATTGTGTATAAAATTTGAAGTTATAGATGCTTTAAAATTTTGAGTGATGTAACAAATAATGAATAAAAGGTTTTCACTGAAGCCATCCAAGTGAGTTATTAATGACACAGCAGTGAACCCAGGAAGATTAGGGAATCAGGACCCACTTTTACTTTTCACCTTGATTACATAAGAGCCCTCTAACCAGCCTCCCTCCTTTCACTTTGTTCTTCCAGTCATTTCCCTACTCTGGAGATCAGATGTTTCTTTCTTTCTTTTTTTTTTAAGATTTTATTTATTTATTTGACAGAGAGAGACACAGCGAGAGAAGGAACACAAGCAGGGGGGAGTGGGAGAGGGAGAAGTAGGCTTCCCGTGGAGCAGGGAGCCTGATGTGGGGTTCGATCCCAGGACCCTGGGATCATGACATGAGGCAGACCTGAAGGCAGACGCTTAACGACTGAGCCACCCAGGTGCCCCTGGAGATCAGATGTTTCTTAAACACTGACCTATTCACAATGCTCTTCTGCTTTAACCCCTTTACTGCTTCTGGATGAAACCCATTGTACTTAGAAAGGCATACAAGGCCCTCCATGATCTGTTCCCTTCCTACTTCCCCAAGCAGTATTTTTTCTCCCTCATTGACTTACACCTATGCTCTATTTATAAATACCATAAAACATGAAATAACTGAGAACAACAATAACAGTAATAAAAACCACTCCCATTGATTACCAGTGATGTGATCAATCACTGAGTTTGGAGTTTTGACTTATATATCCATTTGACAAAATACTTCCTGAATGCCTACCATGTACGTGGCATTCTACTTAGTGGAGAAATCCATTGCCAAGCAAAGAACACTGATCATCCAGATCAAGCAACAAGTACATTCCCTGTGGAGAGGAATGCACCTTTTCAGCCAAGCAAATACAAAGTTTCATTTTTGTTGAGAGCTACAAAATCAAGGGAGCAAGCAGGATAGGAGCATGTGACCTAGTCAGGAAGGATGGGGAAGGTCACTTGACATAAGAGGTAGAGAATGACTAGAAATTATGTAGGCCAAGTGGGAGACACAGGAGTACAAGACAGAGGCAGTATGCAAAATACAAAGTGTAGGAGGGGGCACTGACAGGTGTGAACTTCCAGAAGGCCAGTGTGACTGCCCCACAGAGCATGAGGGAAGGGGAGTCATGAAAGTGACTTGAGTGAGACAGGGAACAAATCATTTAGCCCTTCATTAATTATTTGGTTTAGGAGGCAATGGAAATCATTTGGGGCTTTTAAACGGAAGTGTGACTTTACCTGGTATTTATTTGAAAAGGTCCCTCAGCCTTCATGGTGGAGAATAAGTTAGAAGCAGGGGTCCAAATGAATGTAAGGAAGAGTCCGAGAGAGGATGTCTGCTCTTACTTATGCTAGTTTGGAAATGATGGGTGTAAAAAGAAATACGTATATTTCTGAAGTGAAATATATTATCTCCTTTAAGCCTGACAACAAAGCGATGAAGTCCACTTCACTGATCAGTCCATTGAGGCTTAAGGGAGTTACATAAATTTACTTAGTCCCATAGGAATATGTGGCACAGCTCACAGAAACCAAGTATCTGAATTCTAAATTGTACTCTCTTCCAACTCTGCCATTTTCTTTCCATATTCTGCCATGCGGTGTGTCTCACTTTGCTATAATTTTTCATTACTGTTTCCTCACCTTGTAATGTCCTTCCATGTAATGAATCCCTGCAAGTCTTCTCCAACCCTGGCTGCTTCAGGCTCCCAATCCTTGTCAGTGTCTGTCCTCCAGGATTTCAGAGCACATTGTGTTTTCCTGCTGTTTCCTTATTTCTTTCTCTGATAGCTCATAAGCGCCTAAAGACAGGGGATAGGATCTTTATAGTCCTGATGCCTAGCAAGATGCCAAATGTGTAGTAGGTATGAAACAAAATTTAAATAAAAGGAATGCTTAGGATAATCACCCAGATCAAGCAACTCGGACACCCCCTGGATCCAGCATTCGTGGCAAAGGGTCACTGAAAACAACCCTTGACAATAAATGATTGACCACTTTCTAAGTGCCAGCTATTCAACTAGACACTGGCTACATTATCCTATTTTAGGCTCACAAAGTCTTTAAAAATAGGTGTTATTGTGTCCATATTGCTGACGAGAAAACTGAGTAACTTATCTGAGATCGCCACGTCCACAATTCAAACTTAAATCATTCTGAATTCAAAGATCTTTGACTTAGATTACAGTGTATCTATCCCTATTAGATTTGTTTGGTCTTTTTTAGCTATCTGGTGCTAGATAGGAAATAACATCTTGCCTTTCCTGACCCTATCCTCCCAAATTACATACCTTCCCCAAACAAACCTGACAGAAACAGGTGGTTCTTTCTGCCACCTGTCTTTTCTGCTCTTTCCAGCTCCTTCTACTTATGGAAAATATAGTCTGCTGTTGGTGTAGAGTGACATACATGCAACTTTTGCTCAAATGATGAGAAATTCTTCAACAAGTTTTGGCAACAACTGTTTCAAATCTATTCCTTTTACAAATATATTAAAAACTGTAAGACACAGTAAAATACATTTTTTTAAAGATTGTATTTATTTACTTATTTGAAAGAGAGCAAGAGAGAGAGCACAAGGGTGAGCAGGGGGAGGAGCAGATGAAGAGGGAGAGAGAGAATCTTTTTTTTTAAAGATTTTATTTATTAGAGAGAATGAGAGAGAGAGAGAGAGCATGAGAGTGGGGAGGGTCAGAAGGAGAAGCAGACTCCCCGCCGAGCAGGGAGCCTGATGTGGGACTCGATCCCGGGACTCCAGGTTCATGACCTGAGCCAAAGGCAATCGCTTAACCAACTGAGCCATCCAGGCTCCCCAACACAGTAAAATATTTTAACAACCAGTTGCGGAATCTTACTTCAGCACCAGTCTAAAGATAGACTTCATCTAAGTAAGAGATTTGCCGAATGTTGACCCTGCTTCTAGCACATGAAATCTTTCTGTCATAGAAGGCAGTAGTGCAGTAGTGTCCTAAGCCCAGCAACAGCTGGGTCTGCTAGAGTGTGTTCATTCCATTTTTAGAGGTGAAATTCTGGAGTTCTCAATTGTATGTAAACCACATATTATCTCTCTGGGCTTCATAGCTCTCTATGTGGACCAAGCAGAGCTGTGTTTGGAAGACAACGTCTTTCTATAGAAGAGAATGGATTTCTAGTCTCAAAACCGTGAATATTTCACCCAGTTGGATATGGGATCAAAAAATTGTAGATTTTGAGTGGACCTGAAAGCTCATGTAATCAGATTCCTTTTCTCACCAGCCTTACAAACAGCACACTTGGCTATGCTTTATAGAAGAGCAAAATGGCTCTTAGAAGGATACAAGTAACTTGCTCAGGTCCCAAAGGTGGATTTCAAATGGGGGTCTAAATGATCCCATGTCTTAAATATAATCTGAATGTCTTAAACATTAAGACCTTGTCCTGCAGATGCTTTCCTTCATTATCTTAGGAGTGCTGTGTTTTTCCTTTTGGTTTCAGGTTAGAGATCCCCAAATCCTATGAGCTTCTCTTAGATGATATATCTTTATTCTGTCCTCACCAATGGTCCCCAACCCTGGTTTCTAAAGGATGAAAAAAGGGCTGCCCCCTCCCCCTAACCAAGTGCAGCAGGTCTTTAACAGAGACCATCAAAAGTATAAATGTAAAACAATGTGAGAAATCCAGTTTTAAGTTGCGGAATAGAAATGTCAACATTAGAGACATTTTCAGGCTTCTTTGCCCTTACAGTCTATCCCCAATAAAATAAGCTGATGTCAAAATATTACAAGCCATATTTTCTTGCTAAATAAATGAGAAACTCACCTTAGAATCTAAATGTAAATCTCTTGGAATTTAGCATAGAGGATAAGAAGAGATTATTTGGTGTAGCCTCTGGCATTTAGGAGAGAGTTGTGGGATATTCATTCATTAAAATATGAAGCATTTAGCACCTATTAATATGCCAGGATCTCTGCTACTTTCTCTTTCTAATTGCATTCCTCCAGTACCCTCAACTCCAGTCATTCCTGGATTCCATGAAGACCTAAAACTCGTTGACTTTACTTACCTTTTTAATCTCCATCTTCCTTCTCAAGTCTTCACAACAATTCCACTCAGCCTATAATTCAAGTTCAACTTTATGCTCACTCATTGGCATAGCTTTATTTTCCTTTGTACATAGTTTCTGCCACCATACTTGACTGGTACAATGGCAGCCTCGGCTGAGCCCACTTTCTCCTTTTTTATACCTGCACCTGAGCCACTGAACAGGGCTGGAGGAAACACACAATGATACTGATTACTTTTACTTTAATTTATTTTCATAAAACTGATATGGCCCCAATTTATCGCCTGTCAATCCTACAACCACATTTTGTTAGTTCATTCACCCTCCCAGTGCCCTAGATTACTGCTTCACACCTGTTCCTCTCTTCTGAAACCTGTAAAAGTTATCTGGCTCTTTACATTCAATAATGACCTTCCTTCTTATTTCACTGAGAAAATCGAGAAAAGTCAGGAGAGGTCTTAATTCTCTTACCAACAGATCCACCAAGGCCCTTGAAATTCTCCCCATGTAGTTTGCTTTCCCTGCTGTTATAATAGATGAACAGTGTTATAAGGTCCTAAGGATTATTATGGCTCTGGAGATGTGGCTCCTTTCTTCACTGAATGTACTAGATAATGAGGGTGGTAGGAATTAAACAGATACCTGTGTGTGACTCGATGTCAGAAAAATTGAGAAGATGTTCCACATCTCTCATTAACTAGCTGCATAAATTTGGGAGTGGACGAAAATATATCTCTTAAACCCCATTTCCCTGTCTCTAAAAAAAGAGGTGCAGTATTGCCACCCATGTTATAAGATTTTAATGATATAACAAATATGAATGTGTTTTTTAAATTATAAAACATTTTAGCATGAAAAGTAGTATCACTTGGTCAGAGTTAGGGCTACATGGCCAGCTGCATAGGCTGTGTATTTTGCATTAATCCAGTGCAAGGCAGGGAGGGAGGCTTTCACATAGATTTTGATATTAAGGCACCACTTACCCTTGTGCTTCAAATAACAAGTTGTTTAAATGTTCAAGATAGTGCCTCAGCACCTTCCCATTCAGTTCATTCTAGCTTTCCAATTTGTAAAGCACTATTAAAAATTACTCATGAATCTTTAAGACCTAGTTCAAGTGTTGCCCTTAGAGCCTTCCATGCCATCTAGGCAGTCCTTCCTCCATGTTCCAAGAATTCCCATTATTTGAATTCAGCCTAATGCACATAACATTGTACAGCCACCCCTGTCTGTCTGTCTTCAGCCTCATTAGATGGATCCCCAAGGGTAAGGATTTTAAGGGCTCTGTTGTGGTCTGTTTGCATCTTGTGTTAGCAAGAAGAAGCCTGATATCATAGCGGGTATGGGGCCTAAAGCACTGCCTCGTCTGTCTGTTTTCAATACCCTTCCCTGACTCTGCTCCAGCCTTTCCCTCCACAGCAAAACCTGCGAGAGCAGAGCTGGTGTCTAGCCTGTAGTTGCTTCCAGCACTAGCATGATGCCATCAACATGATAAATACTAAGCAAATGTTTGTGGAAACATGGCAAGGGAAGAAAAACATAAGTTCTTCCATTTATTTAACATAACTGTTCAAGCTCATAATCTGTGCTTGAGAGAAGTGCTGCCAATACAGCAGTGAACAATAACAGGTAAAAATTTCTGCTTTTTGGATCTTATATTCTGCTGGTGAAGAAGGACTTGTAAAAACAAATAATCAATGAACCCTAAAGTCTGTGAGTGTGGGACAGGCAGGCTAGACTGAATGTTAAGTAAGGTTCCCAGGGCAGCCTCACTGGGGAGGGGACTTTAGAGAACCATTTTAAGGAGTCGAGGGAGTGATGTAGCTGTCTAGGGTGGAGCGTTCTGAGCAGTTGGGAAAAAGTGCAGAGTACTTGACAGAGATGAGAAGCCTCTGCAGACCTTTAACAGAACAGGATTATTATTTGATTGACGCTAAAATACATAAACAAAAATACAAGAGCATACACTGATTGTAAAGTGCACAACAGTTGATTTTATTAAATACTTCTGTTGGTTCTGTGTATTTTATTGATGTTGGACATATGCAAAACAAAGGTTGTTCTTGTTGCAGAGAATATATTTGGAGAATATATTTACCAAGTTCACACATCATATATATGGTGAAAAAAGGAGCTAATGAACTTGAATGACAGGTTGCTGTTGCTAAGGGGTAGTCTGCCAGGGTTCATTGCAAAAGAAGCCTGTCTTTATTTGAGAATCAGGGTCAACAAATCCAGTTATTAGCATTAACAGCTCCTTTTTGAGTATTTTTTGGGAAGTGAAATGGAATTTTTCTGATGTTCTTGAATGGCAAGATCATGCATATCCGGTTTGCTAAAATATATCCACCAACTCTTACCCTGATGCAAATAACTTGCACAATTTAATAAAATTCTTCTGTTCCTTGTTATGACTTTATTTAAAATATAATCTTCTGGAATTTTTAATTGTCTTCCAACTTTGGCACTTTACATCTTTCTTAACCTAAATACAGTTAGGAAAGCAAGCTGAAAATAGATAAATTTGAAATAGAAGCCAGTGCATTTAAGCCAGGAGGTTTAGAAGACAACATGTGCTCCAAGCACTTCCTTTATGCCCACATGCCTTTTAAAATGTTGTTATCACCATATTTCCAGAACTCTCCTGGGGAAGAAGACAGCTCACAGTTCCAAGAAACATAGGTGCTTCTTATTTCAATATAAGTAAAAATCATGCTGAAGTGAGAGCATTAAGAAAAAATAGGACTTAGAATTTTTGTTTTAGTAATGACAGTCTGCCTAAAATATATGTGTTTCATTTTTGTTGGCTTTGTTATGATTAATGTGATGTTATTTAAAGTCCTTAAATGATTTATTTTTTAAAAAGCAGGATGCTGATGTCAGGGCTTTTAAAAATAAGCTTTCAATTTTGAGATAATTACAGCTTCACATGCAGTGCTAAGAAATATACAGAGAGACCTCATGTACTCTACACAGTTTCCTCCAATGGCATTTTGCAAAACTGCAAAACAAATCATACCCCAGCTAGTGACATTAGTCCAGTCAGAACACAGCAGCTTCACCATCACAGGGATCTCTTTTTATAGCAGCGCCCTCCTCCCTCCCCAATTCCACATCCTTCAACCCTGGCAACCGTTAATCTCTTTGCCATTTCTACCATTTTGCTGTTTCAAACGCGTTCCTGAAATGTAACCCTACATATGTGGCTCTGTGGGATTGGCTTTCCTTCTTTAGCATAAGATTCTGGAGATTTGTATAGACTGTTGGATGTATCAGTGGCTTGTTCCTTTTTATTGATAGGCAGTGTCCATGGTATAGATATACCACAGTCTGTTTACCTGTTCACCCACTGAAGGACATGTGATCTAGTTCCTGTTTTCAGCTACAACTAATAAAGCCGCTATGAACATTCCAGTACAGTTTTAGTGTGTGAACATAAGTTTTTATTTCTCTAGGATAAATACCCAGGAGTGCAATTACTGAGTTGTAATGTGGTGAAAAGCTTCATTTAATTTAGGTTTTTTTTTTTTTTCCCAAGAAACCTCCAAACTGTTTTCCAAAGTGGCTGTGTCATTTTATATTCCTACTATTGATGTATGAATAATTGGTGGTGTCATTAATTTTTTTTAAATTTTAGCCACCCTGTATAGTGTATGGTGATGTCTCTTTGTTTCTTTGGCATTTCCCTGATGGCTAATAATGTTGAACCCCTTTTCATATGCTTATTTGTCATCAGTATATCCTCGTTGGTGAAATGTCTGACCAAGACTTCTGCCTAATTTCTAATTGGAATATTTATTCATTCATGCATTCATTTTTACTGTTGAAATTTGAGAATTCTTTATATAGTCTAGACAGTATTCCTTTGTTGGTTATTTGGTTTACAAATATTTTCTTCCAGTCTATAGCTTGTTTTGTTTTAACATGCTTAATATGGTCCTGTGTAGAACACAGTTTTTAATTTTGACAAAGTGCCGTTCATCATTGTTTCCTTTTATAAATCTTGCTTTCTGTGTCAAGCATAAGAACTCTTTGCCAAGCCCTAAGTTATGAACACTTCTTCCTACCTTTTCCTAAAATAATTTTAGGTTTTACTTTAAGTTCATGATCGATTCTGAATTATTTTTTTTGTATAAGGTATGAGGTTTAGATGAAGTTTTTTTCTTTTTTTTTTTTTTTTTTTTGCCTATGCATGACAACTTACTGAAGCATCATTTGTTGAAAAGGCTCTATTCCTCCATTGAATTTCTTTACCCCTTTCTCAAAAATCAGTTGGCAGATTTGCACATTGTGTGGGTGTGTTTCTGACTTCTCTGATCTGTTCTATTGATCTATGTGCCTGTCCTTCTGCCAGCATCAGACATTGCTGGTTACTGTAACTAAATACTAGATCTTGAAACCAAGTAGACTGACTTTATTCTTTCCCTCCAAAATTGTGTTAGCTATTCTAGTTCCTCTACCTTTGGATAAAAATTTTAGGATTATTTTGGTCTGTATCTACAAAAAACTCTGTATGTGTTTCATTTGAGTTAGACCAAAGTACTTCATTTCTTCAAGTGATAGTAAATGGTATAGCATTTTTACTTTTTGTATCCACATGTTTATTGCTAGTATATAGAAACAATTTCCACAGCCTCGCTAAACTCACTTGCTAGATTAGGAGTTGTTTTGTAGATTTCTTGGGATATTTTATATTTAGACAATAATGTCATCCCAAAATAAGGATAGTTTTATTCCTTCCTTTTTAATCTTTCTACTTTTTATTGCCTATTGTACTGGTTAGAATGTCTAGCTTTATTTTGGATAAAAATATATTCTTATTCAAGATCCAGCATCCTTGATTTGTTCTCTAACTTAGGAAAGCATTTATTCTTTCACCTTTAAGTATAATATTAGCTGTTAGTTTTTGTAGATGTTCTTTATCAAGATAAGAAAGTTGTGTTGTATACCTATATTCCAGAAAGGTTTTTTTTATTTTTAATGAATTGATGTTGAATTTTGCTAAATGATTTTTCTGCATTGATTAATATGATAATATGAATACATATGGTGTATTACACTGATGATTTTTAAATGTCATGCCAGCCTTGCATCCCTAGAATAAACACTGCTTGGTCATGGTGTATAATTCCTATAATTCAGTTTCATGGATTATTAAAATTTTTCTTGAGACTTCCTCTTTGGCCTATGGATCATTTAAAAATATATTTTTAATGTTAACGTATTTGGCAAGTTTCTGCTATCTTTATATTACTGGTTCTAGTTTAATTCCATTGTAGCCAAACAATACACTGTTTATGACTTCAAGTCCTTTATGTTTGTTGAGGCTTGTTTTATGGACCAGAATAAGGTCTATCTTGGTATATGTTCCAAGGGCACTGAAAAAAGAAAAGTTTATTCTGCTGTTGTTGAGTAGAATGTTCTATAAATGTTCAGTAAATCCTGTTACTTGATTTGAACAATTTTGTATCCTTACTGCTTTTTTGCTGTTTATTCAATGAAATGTTAAGAAGGGTGTTGTAGTCTCCCACTGCAACTGTGGATTTGTTCATTTCTCCTCTCAATTCTATCAGTTCTTGCTTCACATAATTAGCAGCTTTATTGTTTATTGCATACATATTTAGGATTGGATTGCCCTTTTAATCATTATATAATGTCCTGCTCTATCTCTGGTAATTTTCTTTGCTTTGAAGTCTGCTTTATCTGACATTAATATAGCCATTACTGTTTTTTTTGATTATGGTTTGCATAATATATATTTTCCCTTTTTTTTTTTACTTTTAATCTGCCTATATCATTATATTTGGAGTTTCTTATAGAGAGTATATTGTGGGCCATGTTTTTTTAATCCACTCTGTCAATCTCTTAGTTGGTGTATTTAGTGTAATATTGCTATATTATGGTTAAAGTTTCCATTTTATTTTTGATTTTTTAAAAAGATTTATTTATTTTAGAGAGAGTGTGCTGGTTGGGGAAGGGCAGAGGGAGAGAGAGGCTTAAGCAGAGTCTGATGCTGAACCCGATGGCGGGCTCGATCTTGGGACCCTGAGATCATGACCTGAGCTGGAACCAAGAATCAGACTCAACTGACTGTGCCACCCAGGCGCCCCATTAGTTTTGATTTCTGATGATTTTCTCATTTTGGTTTCTCTGAGCTTTTTTTTTCTACTTTCCTGTGGGTTACTTGAATACTCTGAAATTTCATTTTGATGTATTTATATTGTTTTTGAATGCATCCGTTTGAATAGCTTTTGTTGTAGGCATTACATTAGATACACATAGTTTATCACAGTCTATGATGTTATTTTTGAAGTTCAAGTGAAGTGTAGAAAATTTACCTATATTCATACCTTTTTCCCATTCCCCAATTATAATATAATTATCCTAAATATTTCCCTTACATTTATTTAGAACCATGTCAGACGATGTTATATAATTTCTTCAACTGTCATACATAATTGAAGAGAAGGGAAATGTAATTTATTTACTTATATTTTTCTTTTTCTATTCTTTCTTACTTTCTGATGTTCCAAGATTCCTTCTTTTTCTGTCTCTTTCTGTTTAGAGAATATACTCTAGATGGTCTTTTGATGTACATTTCTGACAATATATTTTCCTAGTTTTGCTTTGTTTGAAAATGTCTTATTGCCCCTTCATTTCTGAAGAACCTTTTTACTGAATTTGGTTTTAGTTTCAGTGTTCCTTGCAGCCTTTGAAAAATATTTTTTTACTTCTTTCTGGCCTCACTGGTTTCTAATAAGAAATCTGCCAATTCAGATTATTTTTTTCTTCAAAGGTAATGTGCCCTTTCTGTCTAATTGCTTTTAAGGGTTTTTTATTTTTCAGAAGTTTAACCATAATGTGTTTTGGTGTGGATTTTATTGGGTTTATAATGTTTGGAGTTTGCTCAGCTTCTTGAATCTCTAGGCTTATGTCTTTTACCAAATTTGGGAAGTATTTAGCCATTATTTATTTCAATACTTTTTCTGCTCTATCTTCTTTCTCTTCTCTTTATAGGACTCCAGTGACATAATAGTCACATCCTTTGTTATAAATCCTTAGATCCCTGAGGCTCTTTTCTTTTTTAGTCCATTTTCTCTTGTTCAGATTGAGTAATTCTCTTCTTCTGTTTCCCTGTTCACTGATTCTCCTATCCCCTCCATTCTGTTGATAAGTCCATCCACTAAGGGGTTTTGTTTTTACTTGTTACTGTATCTTTCATTTTCCATTTAGTTCTCCTTTATATCTTTCATTTCTTTGCTGAGACTTAATTTTTTTCATTATTTCACAATTTCTTATTGAAACATTTTAAAATGATATTTTTTATAATTTTTTTTTATTTGAGTATAGTTAACACACAATGTTACATTAGTTTCAGGTGTATAAGCTAGTGATTTGACAAGTTTTTATGTTATTCTGTGTTCACCACAAGTATAGCTGTCATCTGTCCCCATATATCACTATTGCAATATCATTGACTGTATTCCTTATACTGTGTCTTTAATTCCCATGCTGTGTTCATTCCATGACTTGAAGCCTATCTCTCCCACTCTCCTTCACTCATTTTACCTACCTTCCCTCCTTCTGCCCTCTTTAAGATGACTACTTTAAAATATATGTTAATATCTCAGCCATGTTATTCTTGACATCTATTGATAAGTCTTTTTTCATTAAATCTGAGATCTTCCTGTTTCATGGTATGAGTGCTTGAATGATTTTCTATTGAAATCTGAATATTTGGAGCATTATGTTGTGAGACTCTACATCTTACTGAAATCTATTTTAACTGGTTTACTTTGACATTGGTCTAGCAGGAGAAGATGGGGTGCCACCTTGTTATTGTTAGGTGGGGTAGAATTCCAGGTTCTCCATTTGGTCTCCATTGACACCCAAGTTAGGGATGATTTTCATTACTGCTGAACAGGATTAGGAGTTCAAGCTTCATATAACACCTCCCACTGACACCACTGGAGGTGGGGAAGAGGTGGTATCTTCATTACCACTGGGTGGTGGTAAAAGTTCTGACTGTCTAAGAGGTCCCTCTGGGGTCAATCCATCAAGGAGAGTCGTGGTACCTCATTTTTGCTAGGTGAGAGTAGAAATTCAGACTCCCCACATGGTTTTCACTAATGAGGGTGTTGCTTTCTTAATCCTGCCTGGCAGCAAGGAGGATCCTGGCTCCAATAGTCCTTCATCCCTAACACTACCATGGTAGGGGGATTAGGTATCTCATTATAGCTTGGTAAGCATATTATAATCCCATTGACAATATTCATCTGTAATTATTTTTTTCGATTCTAGTGTAGTCTCTGGAACATATTAGCTGCTCAAAAAAATGGTAATTAAATAATCTGAATTCCTTCTTCTCTGATTAGATGGGTCCTGCCTCTGACCCATGATTGCAGGTATTTGCCCTGGTTCAGCTGTATACTTGGCTTCTTCTAAAACATTTGTTCTCAAAGAGATCTTACCCATTTTGATGCCTCCCAAGTGTTCATCACCCATGCCAGCTTCTTTCCTATTTCTTGGCTTTCACTTTTAGGAAAGATATATTATGACAACATGGATGAATCTGGGGGACAGCATGTTAATTCACAGGATGACAAATATTGCATAATTCCATTTATATGTGGTATTTAAAATAGCCAAACTCATAGAATAAAAGAACGTAATAGTGATTGCTAAGGGCAAAGGGGGGTGGAGGAAATGGGGAGTTGTTGTTCAATGAGTCTAAAGTTTCAGTTTTGCTAGATGAATACATTCTAGACATCTGTACAACATCTGGAAAGAAGGTTGGTTGCATTTTGTGTTCTAACCACAATAAACTAACAAAACCAAAAAAGAAAGAACCATAAGGAAATTCTGGGAGGTGTTGATATGTCTATTTGACTGTGGTAGTAGTATCACAGGTTTTGCATATGATCAAAGTCATCAAATTACACATGTTAAATATGTACGGTTATTTGTATATCAATATACAAGAAAACTGGTAAAAGGACATGTACATTAGATTTGTATCATTGCCCCCAAATCTGCACATCTAAAACTTAACCAACCATCTCTGTATTGAAAACAACATTTTTCTTTTCCTGTTTCCAACTATAATGTCAGAGATACCACTCTTATCCCTGTCTTCAAGACTGGAAATACCACTCATCTTAATTCTACTCTCTTCTTCATCCTTCATACCCCATTACCAACCAAGTCTTGCTAGATCTTTCTTCATGATGCTCTGTCATCTTTGTTTTCCCTTACCTGTTGACTTCTGTTAATCAGTGTCCCCCCAAGTCTTTAATCTGTTCCTAGAATGCTGTAATTGCCTAATTGGTCTTCCTGTCTTGCTCTTTCTGTCAATCTACCCCCATAAAATTGCCCCATGTATCTTATAAACACACAATTTTTCATGATAATAATTGTTTAATAACTTGGTATGACCCACAAGATTAAGTATAATATGTTTTAACTTGGAATTCTGGGGCCTTGTAAATCTAATTCCAATGCATCCTTCCTTGCTTCTCTGTGAAACTTCTTAGGCAAATATGCATATACACCTAAACTGGAAAGAGTCCCAGGAGATAATCAATTGGGGTTTTAAATACAGCTCTGCCACTTACTGTGAGACATTGGACAAGTGACTTTATTTGGTGACTTCTTTTTCCATCTGTCAAATCAAGTTCCATAACTAGAAAATCCCTAAGGCCAATTTTAGGTCTAGTATTCTAAAAGAATATACAAATGCTCTATTCTTCACCTACTGTATTTACTCTTTTCCCTCTAGAAAACCAGATTTCTTTGCCATATTTGAATATCCAATTTGCTCTTGTTTCTTTTAGCCAGTGGATATGCTAGATGAGGCCCATTAGTGGTTTGTAAAAACAATTCAGTGAACAAAATTGTATTTTAAATAATCTAAAAAGTATATAACACAATAGTGTGGAAATATCAGAGTGCATTAAATATAGTAAAAATAAGTATGTTTCATGAAGTTTTTCATTCTAATACACACAACACACACACACACACACACACACACACACACACACACACAATGGACATGATGAAAAATATTTCTTACCACAAGTCAATGAAGTTGAATGCATAGCTTTAAGCCATACACCACATCCATAAATGCAATATTTGAATTATAATAACTCTACTGGACAGTTATACTAGACCCTATCACTAACTCTTCCTCCCATTACCCTATGCTTCGAGCTCAGTAGTATTGGTTTCCTACAACTTGGCCCTGACTCTTAGCTTCAGACCTCCGCTTTAATATCTGTCTCTGGAAATCTTTGGTTTGATACTATGTGGAATTCTTTCCTGCTTCTAGTATCATAAGTTCTTGTGTGGCATGTTATCACTCTCTCAGTTTTTGACATTCCACATATCTCAATATAGCTCCTGTCCTAATACAGCTACCATTATGTCTTAGATACTCCCCAGATAGCTTAAAATTGACAAAGTAGAGCAGGTAAGAAGAGACAAGGAGGAGAATTTAGATTTTAAAAAATAGGTAGATGTTTTCTTTTGTTATTTTTGTCTTTAAGTGCAAAAGGAAATAGAGTTGCCACCAATTTATGGCATTTTGAATCTGTCACCGTTCAAATTTATTAAGTAATTAGTTCAAGCCATGCATGATGTTCATGCATATGTGTCTGTGTGTGCTTGTGTGTGTTAAGTGTGTGTTGTTTCAACCTGCATTATCTTGCGTGGTTTTTGAAGCCCAAATGCACCAAATGCCACCATTTTTTCTCTTCAGAGGGATTTAGAGAAGTCCTTTGGAAGTTCATCAGCATATTTCTTCATAGTTTTGAAAATGAAATGTTTTATTACAGATGGTTCTCATGAATTTCAGAGACAAAGACATAGTTGTAATCAAATTATGTGTATAGAAAATAGGTTATTTGGGTGCCTGGGTGTCTCAGTTGGTTAAACGACTGCCTTCAGCTCAGGTCATGATCCTGAAGTCCCTGGATCGAGTCCCGCATCGGGCTCCCTGCTCGGCAGGGAGTCTGCTTCTCCCTCTGACCGCCCCCCCCCCCCCGCCATGTGCTCTCTCTCATTCTCTCTCTCTCTCAAAATAAATAAATAAAATATTTTAAAAAAAGAAAAAAGAAAATAGGCCGTTTTGTAGTAAAACTATCCCACAGAGGGTTTTTTTGTGCTGAATTGAACTGTGAAACTAATAAGTTGAGTGATAATTAAAACTTCCCTAAAAAATGTGACGCTATAAGCTCTCACATGAGTGTACATTTATTTTGACTAACAACTATGTACCATTGTCCCTCTGTTCTTTGAGGGTTTTTAAATACTTTGTTTTTGATTTTTTTCTGTCTTTGATTTTAAAAACCATATCTGGGGTTGATGTCACTTGCTGGAAAGTCTCTAGATGAAGAATTCAGAAGAAAGCAATCATATGGTTCCACCCTATTCCATGCCCATGGCTCCAGTTTATGCTCACTCATTTGTATATATTTTATCATTTGACATTTCAAGAACTGGAGCTTGCTGGATGCCCTTCCCATATTTGATACACACTATTTTTCAATCATATTATCAGAAATGAGAACTTACATTTAGAAAATGCCAAATGATTTGTACCTTGGGGATCTCAGTAGCTCAGCAGCCATCATAGTTATTAATCAAGCCCATCCTGATGATTTCTAATTGTCTTTGCCTGGGGCCACATCCTACATCATTAATGCATTAAACATCCTTCATAACATGTATCCTACACTCCTCTTCTGTACTTTGCACTGTATACCTCCCTGGCCTTATTTTAAGTCACATGTTCACACATAGACTTTGTTCCATTCAACTATCTCTTAGTGGTTTCCTGTTTCATGTCTTTTCCCATGTGGGTGCCAATTGTTTCCTATTTTCTCTGCTTAAAGGCCTGCTATTCTACTTTCACACCCAAAGCTCTCCATGTTTTTTAAATCTTAGTTATAATGTCATTGTTTCTCTGGGAATTTTTTTTACTATCCTCATACCTACAATTTTTGGAAGGTTAAGTGCCCCACAGCTAGACAGGACACATTTCGTTCATTTCTGTACCTCTAGAGTCTGGCAAATTATAGATATATAATAAACATCCTTTAAATGATTTGATTTTAATAATGGTTATGAAAATGAATGAGGAGTTAGGTGAATGTTCTGAGTAAAACATAATAGGTAAGTTATTAGTAAAGCATTTCCTAAGATAATTAAGATAACTTAAGTCATAACTCGTTGAAATCAGGGAGCTCTGGGGGATCTAGTCAAACCCTACCTCACTGGTCCTTGGATCTTGATCCAGTGTTCCCCCACTTGGGGCAGTGGTTTAGTAAATAAAATCTTATTACATGAAGTTAATTCAAATCTTCATCTTAATCAAATCCTAATCATACCAGAAACACCATCTGAGTGTTTTGCTATTTTATATAATAATAGTAAATTTCCTATTTCCTTCCATTCCTTTAATGCAGTACTTTTCAAACAATGACAGTGGATACTGGGGGGGTCCCAAAGACTTTCTCAGAGGATCCATGATGTCAAAATTCTTTTCACAGTAATACTAAGGCATTACAAAAATATAATATGTAATAATAACTTAAAAGTAATCATGAAAATTAATAATATAATTGAATTTTTGTCGGGTGTCTTACTAGATGTTTAAGTAATTTTTGGCTTTAAATTTTTTTTTTGAAGCACAGTTAACATATAATGTTATATTAGTTTCAGGTGTAAAACATAGTGATTCAACAATTTTATATATTACTCAGTGCTCATCACGGTAAGTGTAGCCACCATCTGTCACCATACCATGTTATTGCATTATTATTTTCTTTCATTTAATTTCACAGCGAATCTATAAAGTAAAAATAATAGTCCTGATTTTCTAACAGAAGAAGTAATTGAGGCTCAGAGTTAGGTGTCATGCCTTAGATTATAGAGTGAAATATATAATATAGTGAAAGAGGGGAGCCTGGGTGGCTCGGATGGTTGGGCATCTGCCTTCAGCTCAGGTCATGATCTCAGGGTGCTGGGATCGAGCCCCACGTCTGGCTCCTGGCTCAGCAGGGAGCCTGCTTCTCCCTCTCCCTCTGCCTCTCCCCCTGCTCATGCTCTCTCTCTCTCTCTTTATCTCTGTGTCTCGAATGAATAAATAAAATCTTTAAAAAAATTAAAAAATATAGTGAAGGAGAAATTCAAATCTAGGTGTATTTTAATCCAAAGTTCTGTGCTCATTCCCCCACAATACTTTACTGCTTCATCAAAATTTTATGGAGCAAAAAACATGGTAAAAAATCATTATTAGTCATATGAGAGTATTGTTTCTGTGTAAGGTAAAGAAACAGAAGTGTATCAGTGCTGTTGTGAAGATGGTCAAGGAATAATTCATGAAAAATATTTTGTCTAAGCTGGATGTCTAAACAATGACTAGGTTTTATCAAGTGGGAAGAAAGAGAGAATAGAAAGTCACTCTTGGCCCAGTGAATAGTCTGTATAAAAGAATAAGTGTTGACCCAATGAAACACATTTGGAGAACTACACGGCATTCCGTACTGATATAGGTTCAGGGATAACAAACCAACAGCAGGTGATAAGTTTGGTGGGGAGACAGGGGGTAAATGACAGAGTACCTCGTTTGCCTAGATAAAATGCTTAGTATTTGACTAGAAACAATGGGTAGGAGACAATTCTTAAGGATAGGTTTTTGTTAAACTCTTTATTTGGGAATAATTTTAGACTTACAATGAAATTGCAAAGATAAAACATGGTTTCCGTATACCTTTCACCCAGTCTCCTCTAATGTTAACATTTTACATATTCCTGGTACATATGTTAAGAGTAAGAAATTAGGGACGCCTGGGTGGCTCAGTCGGTTAAGCGTCTGCCTTTGGCCTGGGTCATGATCCCAGGGTCCTGGGATCGAGTCCCACATCAGGCTCCTTGCTCAGCAGGGAGCCTGCTTCTCTCTCTCTCTCCCTCTGCTTGTGCTCTCTCTGTCAAATAAATAAAATCTTTTAAAAAAAAGAGTAAGAAATTAACTTTGCTTTAATATCATTAACTAAATTAGAGTCTTTATTTGGATCTCACCAGTTTTTCGAATTGTTCTTCTTCTGTTACAGGATCCAATTCAGGATATTATGTCATATTTAGTAGTGTTGATACTTCCAGCATTTGATAGTTTTTCAGGATTTCCTTGCTTTTCATGGCATTGCCATACTTTTGAAGAGTGTTACTCATAGATTTAAAAAATTAAACTATTTTGTGATAAATGTAAATTCACATGTAGTTAAAAAATAATACAAACAATAATACAAACAAAATCCTGTACCCTTTAGCCAGTTTCCACCGATGGTAATATATGCAAAACTGTAGTGCAGGTCTACCCAACTGATGAATTATTGAACTCTACATCTGAAACTAATGATGTACTATATGTTGGCTTATTGAATTTAAATAAAAAAAAATAAATCCCGCCCCAAAAAATCTATAGTACAGGTACTGTCAGGATTTGTTGAGCATATTTGTGTGACTTTGTTTCGAGTTTTCTGTTCCATTGATCTTTTTGTCTATTCTTCCTCCAATACCACTTTGTTTTGAGTACTGTAGCTAAATAGACCTTACTCTGATTAGCTGTAGATTTTTAAAGACACACATAAAGCAAAAGCTGTCTTCATTTTGTTTTGTATTCTATATTATGGATCCAAACCAAAAGCAAATGATTTTTGCTAACTCTATAAATCTGGAAGTGAGAATGAGGTATCATAGAAAGAGTTCTGGACATAAATCTAGGTTCAATTTATATTGAAATATAAATGTGTTTTATATTCTGGCTTCTTATTTTCATCATTTCACTTAAACTCTGTAGGTCTTTGTTTCCTTCTTTTTTAAGATTTTTTAATTATTTATTTGAGAGAGAGAGTGAGCACAAGTGAGTGGCAGAGTCAGAGGGAGAGGGAGAGGGAGAAGCAGACTTCTTGCTGAGTAGGGAGCCCAACACTGGGTTCAATCCCAGGACCCCAGGATCATGACCTGAGCCGAAGGTAGCCACTTAACCGACTGAGCCACCCAGGCACCCTGGGTCTATTTCCTAAAAACATACCTGACTGTGCTGTTGTGAGACTGAAATAAAGTAAGTTAAATTAAGAAAGCAGTTTCCAAACTTTCGATTTCCACACTTCTTTACATTCTTAAAAAGTAGCAGGCCCCCAAAGAGCTTTTGTTTATGTGGTTTATATGTATTGATATTTACCATATTAAAAATGAACAAAGAAATGTTTAAAAATATTTATAAACTTAAGACAATATAATATTTATGTGAAATAACAATTTTTATGAAAAATAGTTTTCTCTTCCAAAACAAAAATAACTATTCAAAAGAGTGGGTATTTTAAAATGTCTTTGCAAATCTTTTAAATGTCTGGCTTCATACAAGATATCTCAATTCTAATAGATGTTTCAGCATTCAGTCTTTTCAATATGTTGTTTTGATCCAAGTATTTGACAAAATTCTAGCACCATGCAGTTAGATAAATGGATAGGTCTCATTGATTCTACAATGAAAAGATACAAATAGTATCTCCTAAAATGTTAAATGCAGTACAGCATCTGATAAGCATATCAATGAAAATTTTGAGCTCTTTTACAATAAAATCAATTGGCCAATTTTTACTTTGTTTTTTTTTTTTTTTTTAAAGATTTTATTTATTTATTCATGAGAGACACAGAGAGAGAGAGAGCGAGAGAGAGGCAGAGGGAGAAGCAGGCTCCCAAGGAGCAGGGAGCCCGATGCGGGACTCGATCCCAGGACTCTGGGATCATGACCTGAGCCGAAGGCAGACGCTTAACCATCTGAGCCACCCAGGTGCCCGGCCAATTTTTACTTTGAATGAATCTTTTACCCTTGTCTGATTTTGTAATTCTGTTCATTGGTCACTTGGAAAATATTGGTTCACTCAGTTATGAAGATCTTCCAAACATTGACACATTTTATTATGTTCTTTCAAAAGATCTCATTTGTTAATATCACCATTGATCTCATTAGAATGGTATTTAAGTACTAAGAAACTGTTAAATTCATGACAATGTATAACAGTTTTCCAAAATTCTTTCTTTTTTCTTTTAATCTCAAGTTTTATCATTGGCATAAAATATGGCCAGTTGTTTTCTTTGAAATGATAGAGTCACTTCATTAAATTCGGAGAAAATAGGGGTGCCTGGGTGGCTCAGTCAATTAAGCTTCCGCCTTTGGCTCAGGTCATGATCTCAGGGTCCTGGGATGGATCCCACATCAGGCTCTCTGCTCAGTAGGGGGTCTACTTCTCCCTCTCGCTCTTTCTCTCTCTCAAATAAATAAACAAAATCTTTAAAAAAAATGAAAATTTGGAGAAAATATCAGCCAAATATCTAAGTCTAAATCACCACCATTTGTATGTTGGTCATTCTTTCAAATAAAGCTGTACTTCTATGAAGAAATGACTAGTTTATCTCATAATTCAATCTTACAAGTGCTGTTCCTAGAGACAATCATCATATTTTGGTATGCAGCAAAAGAGCTTCATGAGTACTTGCTATTTTATCGCACAGAACACTTCAAAGATGTGCATTAAAAAAAAAAGAGTTGATGGGGCGCCTGGGTGGCTCAGTTGGTTGAATGGCCGGCTCTTGATTTCAGCTCAGGTCATGATCTCAGGGTCCTGGGATCAAACCTTCCATCGGGCTCCGTACTCTGCAGGGAGTCTGCTTCAGAATTCTCTCTCTCCCTTTGCCTCTTGCCCCTTCCCCTGCTCATGCTTTCATTCTCTCTCTCTAAAATGGATAAACAAATCTTAAATAAAGTTGATATGAGTAAAACTGGATTTTCTTTTCAGTTTTTTATTACAAATGTGTGGTGGTGAAAAAAAGAAAACCCAAATGTTTATAGTTTGGTACTGCTGTCGATTCATACTGTCAAGGCCCCAACAGTTTTACCAACCATTGCTTTTGTACCATCAGTGCAAGTGTCCATATAGTAGAAAAAGATAGACAATGTCTTAGTAATACTATGAAAAGAACTTTGACATTGTGGATTCTCTGAAAGTGGTGTCCATGTCCATTCTTTGAAAACTGCTGAATTAAAACATTATATAAAACAGAAACATTCTATTGGTGTTCCTAGTATGATGAGGATCAGAAGGTTTTGTTTATTAAACCATTGTTCCAAGTGTATGTTAGGTTCTGTGGGATCAAAATCCAAGGACCGGTGAGTTGTAGGGTGTGACTGAGATCCACGGAGCTCTCCTGTTAAAATGAGTTATAGGTTTAATTATCTTAATTGTCTTAGGGAATTGCCTTAGTTTATACTCTGAACATTCACCTATTGTTTTACCCACTCCCATAATCATTATTAAAATGAAATAATTTAAAGGATGTTTATTATGTACTTAGAATTTACCAGACTCTGGGGATATTAATAAACAGAATCAGTCCTGTCCAGCTGTGGTGGCATGAGGTGGGGCACACCAACCTTTTGGAGTTGTGAGCATGGGGATAGTCAGAAAGAAAGCCCCAGAAAAAATGATGGCACTGCAACCAGGTATTAAAGAACATGGTGAGACAGAGATTTGGGGAGGGGAGTGGGGTAGCTGGCCTTCTTCCTGGTGGGTGGCATTTATAACTGTGTGTTTATTGGGCCTGGGGTCAAAAGCACTCAGTAAATGATTAAGTTGCCTTGACTCAAACTCAATATCAGATTTTAAGTTACAGATAATGCAGTTAGAAAGATAATGGATAAAATTGTTAAAATGGCAATTTAACAAAATCTTAAATATAAATATAAAATTTCCTTTTCTTGATGTTATCAGGCAGGTGTTCTTAGAACTTGAAGACATGAAATGGAATATTTCTTTGGGATGCTCTGCCTTGGAAAATAAAAGTACCTCAAGTCTCTCTGTAGGTTCCCCACTGGTACTACAAGTAAGATGGTAGCCTTCCTTTCTCTTGCTGTTTTTAATAAACTGAGTGTTATATAGAGTTGAAACCATTTAGATTAAAAATATCTCGCTTACAAGTATAAAGTGAACTTCATTTAGCCAGGTTTTACTTTTTATTACTTGTTTGTTTGAATTTAGGGAAGTAACTCTCTTACAGTTAAAAAAAATTTGCTAATTAGTTGCATAATATACATGTAGTCAGTATGCACATAGAAGCTTTAGGTGCTAATTAAGATAAATTGCGAAAACAACCCCAAGGGGGAAATAGAGTTTTATTTGTGTGTCAATTAAAGTAGCAAGAGAATTGCTGTGAGGAAGAAAAATTTATAATTAATTAATCTAAAAGTTAATATGCTCACATTGCAAAGACTTGTCTGTTAGTATTATAGCATACACTTGAAAATGTAAATGTGAATGCCTTGCAAAAGAAAAAGTGAAAAAGCAGGGTCTGTCATGGTTGTGAAGGTTAAGCTTAAGATTTAACTTCTTTGGAAAAAGAAAATCAGCAAAGATGCACATAGGATAATTCTGTCCTTTAACTGAAGCTAAAACAATGTGGATTAACATAGACTCCTCTACTATAAATTACTCATTCAACACATATTTTAATGAACACCAACTATGTGTTAGGCCTAGAATAACAGATAAGGCGCATTCAGTCTCTAGCCTTACAGTCCTTCCTCTATTGGATCATGAGTCTTTGCTCTTCCAAATTGCCCCAGAATTATTTAAATTTAAACTTAAATTTAAATACTTTAAATTTAAATTTAAACACTTAAAACCAGCTACTTAAAAATCAACTAACTGCCTTATCTCATTTGTTTTCAGACTCTTTTGCTCATATAGACTCTGAAAGAATATACAGGCCCCCCCACCGAGAATCATACCTGCACAATAGGTACACACACTTACATTTTTATGATGTTATCTAAAATGTCTAATTATAACTTTGAATAGTTACAAAAGACATGATTTCTGTTACATTGTATTTACATTTAAAAATAAACCATAATAATATCACTGATTTGAATGTAACAAGTGAAATCTAAAAACTAGCAATCTTATACTCAGGATTGAGCCATTTAAAAATGTAAGCAATTTTCATCAACAGTCATAACATTAACATTCTCAGTTAATCTTGAATGGGTTTTTTCATTCTACTTCCTTCACAAAATTGTATCCTAATGTGATATATGTTATTAATCTACTGTATGTCTCTAAAACAAAAATGCAGATAAATTGTGTGTGTATATGTATATATATATTTCTTTCTCCTGTGGTTACAAAATTATCCTGGATTAAGATATTCTCATGAATACTTTAGTATTGAATTTATCAAAAGATAAAATACTATAAGTTAAGAAATCTAATTATTACACATATAAAATAATTTATTAGAAATGCCAGCTTTTTATAAGCTGGAAAAAGCTCTTTTTCTCTATTATTCATAAACCTGTGGCTAAATATTACTTAATGTTAAAATTGAGATGTTAGCAAAAGATTTATGTATCACTCTTTTTCCTATGTTTCAATTTTATAAATGCAAGGGACACAGAATACTGTTTACATAAATAAAAAGGTAGGCTAGAAAAAGTTCTGTTATCCCAATGACACTAAATTCTTTGAACTATTTCAGATTATTTGTAAAAAATCACACAATGAACATAAGAAAGTAATTTTAATGACCAACCAGTCACCTGATAAATCCTCCTTCAATTTGGAAAGCATGATGGCAAGACCAGTTTGACCCTCCATGATTCGAGAGGCTTTTCTGTTGCTTTAACGGGCTGTTTGCCCACAGAGTCAGCTAAGCACTGGGCACAGCACTTGAAGGCTCCTTACTCTCCTCTCACCTGCCTGTGGCTCTTGCCACTGTTCATTAGGTTTACATTATTTAAGAGTTCTTAGCAGCATCAGGGATGAAACTACATTGCTGAAAAAGAAAATGAATCCTGGGTCCTTGTGAAATTGAGTTTTATAAGAAACCAGGACAGTTTTAGAGGAAGCAGGAGTTTACTGAAGGGCACTGAGACATCCTGTTGTGGTGATGTCTTGTTTGACACAGTAAAAGTCTATGCAGACTTAAAGGTGTCTGAGCTGAAGCTAGGAATCATGCATAGAATCGCAGCTTTCCCACTCACTGGGTCGGTGTCTTCTGATAAGTTGTTTACCCTCTCTGAGCCCCAGTTTTCCTATCAGTATAATGAAGGCAATGCATACCTAGTAGAGAATGTGAGGATCACATGACATATAATAGTTAGGAGCACCTTGTATAGGAACTGACGATATGGGGCACTCAAAGCATCAGCTGCTCTCTTCCTTCTCTCCAACATCAACCTCCCAGAGCAGGCTAATCTGAGGACTGATTTGGTACAAGTGAAAGAAAAACTTAGCTACTATGAATAAAAACATGCAGAATTTTCTATACAGTGTCAAATAAGGCAGATGATATGCCTAAGGATTTATAAACAGAAATGTTAAATGCCAGGGGAAATAAAAAGTTCTGTGCAAGATTTCTAGGAGATCAGATGCCTTGGTGATTGGAGTTATGTTGCTGTACAAGAGGAAGTAATTCTTTCTTCTACCCATCTTTACCAGGGCATTTTGAAATCAAACACTCCCTTGAAATGCCAATACCAGAGCCTCAGAGTTTTGAGGGAATTCTGTGAAATCTGTCTTCTAGAAAATTTCCTTTTATGGGCAAATGACCCTTCCTGAAACACTGAAGTTGACAGAGTGTGATAGCTCAAATTAAAATCTGAATCTTGTCACTGTAGAAAGTATGCTTTTTACCTGCTGCGGTCACTTATTGAGACCAAGTCTCAACCTCTTGTTGGTGACATCACTTCAGATATTCAAAACCCTCCTATCTAATAACAAGTGGACAGTACCCTTGAAATTTAAATTTGTACATTTTTGAGCAGAACTTCATTTTTAAAAATTGAGCCCAGTTTTTTTTCTTTTTTAATTTTATTCTGTTATGTTAATCACCATACATTTCATCATTAGTTTTTTATGTAGTGTTCCATGATTCATTGTTTGCATTTAACACCCAGTGCTCCATTCAATACATGCCCTCTTTAATACCCATCACCAGGTTAACCCATCCCCGCACCCCCTCCCCTCTAAAACCCTCAGTTTGTTTCTCAGAGTCCATAGTCTCTCATGGTTCGTCTCCCCCTCCAATTTCCCCCCCTTCATTTTTCCCTTCCTACCATCTTTTTTTTTTTTGACCATATAATGTATTATTTGTTTCAGAGGTACAGGTCTGTGATTCATCAGTCTTACACAATTCACAGCGCTCACCATAGCACATACCCTCCCCAATGTCATTTTTAAAGACTTTATCGATAATTATCAAACATTGAAAGGTGTGTTCTGTTGAAACCATCTGTGATGAATTTTTCCAATCATTTAAAATGTTCCTTCATTTAGAGTAAGGGTCTTTTTAATATTTTCAAGTGAATCTATTATTTGAAAATACAATTTTGCTGGAATCTTACTCTATGCACACTAGAAATAGTATTTCATTCAATATGTAAGAAAATTAGAACAAACTGAGTGTTTTTGCTCCAATATTGACTAGTTTATTTGAGATAAAATTATTCACTTACTGTCTTCTCCAGCAGGATTATTTAGGGGAAATATGCTAAGCCTAGAGGAAAAATCAGCATACCTAAATATTTTTATTTATTTATAGGACAACTTTAGTGGGAATAAGCCTCCACAAGCTGTCTATTTTTATTTCTGAAAAATAAAATATTTTATATGTTCAGACTTGCTGCTAAATTGTACTGATATAAAAACTTACTCTGGATGCATAATTCAGTGAACAATTATTGAACATTGCTTCTGTGTATAATAGAGTGCTGCTAATAATAAAGAATACAATGTTGAAAAACAGCATCATCAACTTCCCCACAAATCTATTGTGAGTGAAATTTACATAATAATAGCTATTATTGATTAGTTTTATGCCAAGCCATGTGTTCAGCACTTGGATTTTTAAATGTATTCCTTACAACAACACCATTTATTAGATGTTATTATCTCCACTTATTAGATAAAGAAACAAAGTCTTTGGAAAATAAGAATCAGGCTACGGAAGTCGTATAAAAAATAAAGTTTAGGAAAGGAGGGAAATAGATTCACAAGATTCCTAAAACTGAAATACCTTTCAACGAGTGTTTAGAGCTTATTATTCAAGGTATTTTTGAGAACTCTGAAAAGGAAACAGAAATAAAACCATAATAAAATTTAAGTAAACTTTATATCTTTTTTTAAAAAAATAGAAAGTTTAGAAATACAAAGTTATAAGACTGTAGGCACACTATATCTGGATTATGGCAGGGTGTTTAACACGATAAAATATTTGCACATCTCAGACGATAAACTGACATGGAAGGTTCAGGCAGACTAATAACCTGTTTGATAATAGTAAGAAATGCAGATTCTGTGGGGGTTGAGAGTTTGGGTTCTGTGTTCAGAATCATAATTGCACTCCTTACTGTGCCCCCGTTTCTTTGTAAAATTGCCATAGCTTACTGAGTAGCTATACGTATCTGTCCTGGCTTTTACTATGAATCAATACATGTGAGCTCTTATTTTAGATTAAATAATCTACAACCACCTAGAATTTGTTACCTAGTGGTAGACTGCGACCTCTAATTGCTGTCATGTCCTGGACATTTGCATTATTGATTTGGATACTGGCAGAGATGGAATACTGATGAAATTTGGAAAGATTCAAATCTTTGAGATCTTGTCATTTAAAAATGTCAGACATCATGATAACAATAACAATGAAAGGATAATATACCATTTGTTGAAACCTTACTATATGCCAAATACTTCTTATATATTATCTGTAACCATCACAATAACCCAGAAGAGTTAGCACTGTTGTTGTCCTTTTACAAATGAAGGACCTGAGGCACAGAGAGGTCAAGGAACTGACCTTCAGTCACATAGCCAGTAGCATTCTAGAGGTGCAAAGGCAGGTCTATCTCACACCAAAGCTTAAACCTTTCTGTTACATTCTGCTGTCTCTAATGAGATGACATTTTATACAGATAAATAAATTTTATTTTAGGTTAAAACATACTATGCTTGAATATGAATAGAATAATGTATCTGTGGCTTTCTAAAGCTCTCATTAAAAACAATCATAAAGAAGAGCACCTAAGTAGCTCCGTCAGTAGAGTGTCTGACTCTTGATTTCAGCTCAGGTCATGATCTCAGGCTCAGTGTGGAGTCTGTTTGAGATTCTCTTTCTCTCCTACTCCCTCTGTCCCCACCCTGCTCATGCTCTCTAAATAAATAAATACCTAAATAAATAAATAAATAAATAACTTTTAAAAACCATAGACTAACTTACTGTAAATTAAAGCTGAATCAGTAATAGTGTGGTGGTATTTTCATGATAACCACTGTAGGCTCTAGGAATGATAATAGATGTATTCTTTAAAGATCTATCTACCATAGAGCTGGGTGCATGGAGACAATAAGGGGTGGTGGTGGTGGTGATAATGATGATGTTGATGATTCTTAAACTGAGCAGCCCACCCTAGTAGAATTGTGTTCCATTTTGGGTTCAGGGGCTCTCAGGTAAGAAAGGGCCAAACAAACTGGTAAATGTCTCAGAAATGAGTGATTCTATAGGGTTCAATTCTGTGCCACTTAAGGCAGGTTTGAAGGAACTAGAGATATTTGGCTTAAAGGAGAATTAATGGCCCTTCTTTATATTATTTTTCCTCTTGGGAATTTATGTACATTTATATACACTATGTTACACACACACACATACACGACCATGCACACACATCAGAAGTATGTAGAGAATTAAATTATTTATAGTGTTTGCCAGTTTAAGGTTATGGGAGAAAGCAATAAATCATCAAAGTGTAAATTTTGCACAGCAATCCCTTCTGTATCTTAAAACTGAAAGATATTCTTTTTTAATTCCTGGTGAACCTCATAGCATTTCAGAGCCTCAGCTGGCACAAAGGTAACCTAATCTTGTGAAGTTTATAAAGGAAGAATGCATTTATCATTGGAACAAAAGAGTGAATGCATACTATAGGCAGTGGCTATGACTCTGCATTTTGTAAAGCACAGAAATAATTTTATGAAAACTCCTTGATTATATTTGATGTGTAATGCCTTTGGGTCCAACAGCATTGACTCAATAAATGGTTCTTCAGAGAAGCTCATCAGAGTGCTCTTGTAATCTGCCACTACTGCAAGCAACAGCAATCCTCACCTTTCCTAATATTATCTATACCCATAGTTCCCCCAGGGAATCTAGAAGTCTTTGGGGTTGAGGCAAGTGAAGGCAAATAGGGGCTGAGTTAAGACCAGCTGTGTTAACTTTACCCTTAGCACTGTTACTAACTCCCTTACCTCATTTGACTCTGAACTTTGTCAACCCATTAGAGCTAAAATGAGCAAGATCATCCAGGTCTTTGGTACCTCTTCTGATGTGACCTCTTGCAGGCTTATACTTGGGATTGGGCCAGAACTATATTCCTTAACTGGCCCCCCATCTTGACTTCTTCTGGACAGTCTCCCAGACTACATAGCAAAACCTTGTGCTAGGCACTGTCCTTTTACTATCTTTAACTCAACCTGTGGTCATCTTTTGTGTTTTTTACCCAATCCTGGGAAATCCTCAGAGAAGCAGTATTTAGATATATGAAGATTTTTGAGGAGGTAAGGATGATGAAACATGGAATGAGATGCCTTTAATGTAATAACATTGAAGTATTTAAACAGAATATGAATGATCATCTCACACACACAAAAAAAATAGAAAACGAGGCAAGCTAAAAATTCCCTTTCAACTTTAGAAAACTAAAATAGCATGACGTTTCCAGCATTAACACTCCTTCTTAGCCCAGTTCAGCTGTTCTCTGTGACTGTTCCTTGTTAGACACCAGGAAGCCAAGGTGGGTGGCTCAGAAGGCAGTTCTCTCATCAATACCCTGGTAATATGCTGATTTATCCTGGCAATGTATTCAGTGTCATAAATGTGTTAATGTATCAGAGATTTGTTTAACTTTTGTGGGCATTTTGCATAATGAGTGGCTTTGCTTTGATGATTGTGCTAGGCAAAAGGCTTTTAACCTTTTTTGGCTAACTCCTCAGGGATTCAAGTTTCAAAATATACCTCTAGGGGACTAACTAGGCCTAAGATTGAGATGTTATTGCAATCATTTCTCACCATGTATTTCAAAGGTCCATTTCACTGGAAATGGATAGTATGTTAGACCCATGTGGGACTATGGAGTCCACAACAGCTCGGTCAGTGCTTTTATTTAGGCTTATGAATCTGAAACATGGAGAAGTTCAAACTCATTCTGCAGAAGGAGTATTTGAAAGTAAAATTTTCATTTAAGTGTTTATAGCTCTCATGCTCTAGAATGACTTGAATACTTGTATTACCTATTTCACAAAATCCATTTTAGCTGATGAAACTCATCTCTCCAAGTCTTGGAAGGACTTGTATATTCATTGAGGAGGAAATGTGCTATTTGGGGCTGGGATGACATAAGTATTTTTTTTTTAAATAGTGATTGATTCATTTACATTGTAATTTGGTAAGTCGCAGGCATTTCTTGAATCCTTATTTTATGTCAAGTTTAGTAGTGTTAGTTCCGGGCAGAAGCCACTCTTAAAACATGGTCATTTTTTGAGGCAGTTGAATGTATTAAAAAAAAAAAAGTGAAGAAAAAGCAGTAGTAGAGGGAAGGTCCTATAGGTTGCTTCTTCAAGAAACAGCCAGAATATAGGAAGTTTTGAGTTACCCTGTCAGCTTATTCACTTCATAGGAAACCAATTGCTGAGAGACTATATTATTTTTCCATTGCTGTGTAGCAGATAACCCTAGATTTAAACAACTTAAAACAACAAAAAAATTGTTTTCTTATAGTTTCACTAGGTCAGGAATCTGGGAGCATCATAGCTGTGTGATTCTGGCCCAAGGGTCTCTCTTGAGTCTCATGGGAAAGCTTGTGCAGGAGCAGTCTCTCCCAAGCTCCACCGTGTGTGTTGGCAGGCCTGAGTTCCTCAGTGACTAATGGCTAGAGATTTCAGTTTGTCACCACATGGGTCTCTCCTTAGGCTACCTGAATGCCCTCACAACATATCATAAGCTGGTTTCTGGGAGACATAATGTGCCCAAGGTGGAAACCTCAGTCTTTCCATATCCTAATCATGGAAGTATAGGTCATCACTTCGGCTATATCTATTCATTAGATATGCGGCAGTCAACTCAGCCAACATATAAGCAGAGGGTAACAGCTCCATTTATTGAAGAGAGGTGTATCAAAGGATTTGTTGGCATAATTTTAAAACCACCACATAGATATCCTAAGGGAGAAGCATTTATAGACCAATATGGCTTAGTTGGCTAAGCATTTATAGACCAATATGGCTAATTCCAGCTCTGAGAGCACCAATCTGGGATACAGGAAAGAGCACTGCTCAAGAGAGTGAGGAGATACCATTTCTTATTCTGATACTAATTCAAGGCACAATCTAAGTTAATGGTTCTCAAACTTTAGTGTGAACACAAAAACCTTGAAAGATTGCTAAAACATGGATTTCCAGGTCTCATGCCCACACTTTTTAATTTGGTGGGGTCTCAAACAAGGCCAGATAGATTGAATTTCTAAGAAGTTCTCAGATCATGCCAATGCTGCCGGGTGGGACTGATTTTAAATCTCAAGACTAATTAACTGTCTTTCTCAAAATGTGACCCATGGGCCAGCAACATCAGCATCACCTGGGAGCTTGATAGAAAGGTAAAATCTTAGACCCCAATCCAGATCTACTGACTCTAAAACAGCAGTTTAACATGATCTCCAGGTGATTTGTATGGGCATTAAATTGTGGCAAGCACCGCAGTCCTTAGCATATCAGGACCTCAGTTTTCACATCGTTCAAATGGTGGCGTTGATCTCATGTCAATTCCAATATACTGTGGGATGAAAAAATTGAGGTTTGAAACCAGACATCTGGGAGTGAACTGTGCTTCCGCTAACCTTGGTTTTTACATGGATAAAATGGGGATCATAATAGCGTCCTTCCTTGGTTAAGGTAAGAATGAAATAATGTTACAAATATAATGTGCTCTGCTTCCATTTGAACAGAGAGCTATGGCCTGACATTGGTCTTACACTTTTACATGAATATTCAGGTTGCAGCTAGCATGGAGCTGTTTGTGAAATTGCTTGTTATGTTGGTTACACCTATTTGATTAGTTAATTTGGTAAATTTACTGATGCTCTAAGTGGAATGATTCCAGCTAATGATTATTGATTTGAACCTCAAGAAGAGAGAAATAAAATTTAGTCCTAGGTAATTACAACTTAAAATACATACATTGAGAGTATGTTGATGTTGATTAAAGATAATGAATATTTTTTAAACTGATATAAAATCAGGACCACATTGGAGGGAGGCAAATTATGGCTCAGAAAGTAATTAAAACAAAAATGAGAGATGACTGAATGAAAAATGGGTTTGCCAATCAAGTGGACTGTTCTTCGCTACTGGAAGTGTTCAAGCTGAGGTTAGGTAGGTGCCCTGAGAATGTATATTGCAGAGAGGTTTCTGTTTTGAGAAGAACTTAAAAATAGGTGATTCCCAAGGTCCCTGAAAGTCTAAATTCTAATTTCTTGAGATCTGCGCTTTTGTCTCCTCTTTATGCTCTCAATGCCCAGGGAAGTCATATTTTGATACATTACTATTGCTCTCATCTAAGACCTATTGATGAGTTTCCACCAAAGGACATGGCAGGTTGCATTGTAGAGAGGTAAAAGTATATTATCAAGAGTCATTCAGACCCCAGTTATAATCAAAGCTCTGCCACTTACAAGCTATGAAACACGGGCAAGTTATTATACACCTGTCAGCATCAGTTTCCTCATTTGTACATGGGTTTAAGAATAGTACTAAAGTCAAAGTATGCTCTGAAGGCCATAAAAATGAGCCATTTGAGGGATTTAGCAAAGTTGGACACATGGTAAACTTTTAACAAATGCTAGCTATTCTTACCTGAAATATTTATCTAGGACATACATTTCATCAACTTTCAGAACCCTCACTCTTCCTGGTGCTCATAGTGAGGGAAACGTGTATTAGAAACTAAGGCTTTGCCTGCATTACACTCCCAGCTCTGCAGCATTCACATGGCCTTATTTTGCTGTACCTCAGCCATAATATAGCTGGATACCCAGAAATAAAAATTTACACTCACCAGAATCTACATATTTATTTCCAGTGATGGGTTTCCTTTAATTTGAAGATTTTTTAGTTGGTCTGCAGTTGGACTCACTTGAACAGGCCTGCTAAACTACTGAAGTTTGGTGTGTTGCCTTTTCTCTTCCCACACCTTCTCCTCCTTACAGCTCTCACAAAATAGTACTCCTTCTCTGTTTTTCCCACATATCAGATACCATTGTTCCAACCAGTGTTGGAACGAATGTATTTCAAAACCAAATCTGTGATCTTTTGTTACGTCCTCTCCTCTGGTTTCATTCGAAAATCATTTACATTTCTTTTAAACTTCATTTTGAACTGACATTTCACTGGCAGGTATCACCAATGGTTGCCAAAATACAGATCCAAGGACTCTTTTTGATCCTTGACCTGCTGAACATCCTTGTCCCATGTGATTGGTTTACTCAATCTAACCCAAAACTCTTACTTCCTGTGGCATTCATGGCCTACTTCTGTTTCAGTACCCCTTCCTTTGGTCAAGTAACAATGACTGGCTCTGTCTCTACCCAGGGACAAAGAGCTGAAATGTTCTTGCTTCTGGTTTCTCACTTGTAAACCTTGAGGTAATGCTAGTAATCTTGCACAGTGCATAGCTGAGCTCTGTCTAAACCTAGCATCATGGTGCTTTGCACACCATAGTAAATGGCAGCTGTTATCATTTCCTTATAATTTCATTTTCAATTCTCTGCCTGCCATTAGGACTTGTGAATATTCAAGGTTTTTCTCAATTTGTTTTCTTCACACTTAACATAGTTTCTTCTTCTCATCTATCCACAAGCTTCAACTATCACATGCAGAAGAATGCCAAGTGTATATCTCATGTTCTAATTTTTCTTAGTTCAAGGCTCAAATATTTAACTCTGGACTATTGATTTGCATAAGCACATCACATATCTGTCTAAAGCATCACTCATCAATTTTGCATCATCTGTTTCTTATCAATTGATCTCTTTTTCTGTGTTTGGTATTCCCATCCACTTGGTTATCTAAGAGAGAGTCTTCACAATATTTATTAAGTACCCTTATCAGTCACTCCTTATATTAAATTGTTTACCAAGTTTTTCCTTTCCTGTTTTTCCTCTCCTATATGTGCCTACTTACTTGCCTCATTTGATGGGTGGGAGACAAGACATTGAAGAGATGAGAGATAAGAGATATTTTAACAATTCAGGCAAAAGTTTGATATGGTTTTAATCTGATACCATAACAGTGAGCACAAAGACAGAAATCCATAGGAAAATCATCATGATTCAAAACTTATGTACCAAAAGGCAAATGATGGCATAGTTGTCAAAGTATTCTGAAATATCAGTGCTCTTTATGTATTAGTGTGATTCTACATTGAAAACTATATTCTGATAAAACAGATATTTATTCACATGCTTAATATGATCTTGGAGTATTAGGTTCATTAATCCATTAATTCACACATTCATTTACATATGCATAAATTATTTCTACAACCATTGAGTACATATTTTAAGTATTCTGCTAAGACCTTTAAATACAAATATAAATATTGTCAAGGAGCTAACAGTCTAAAAGGGGCGATAGGCAACTACATGTAAGATATATTGTTTATTAGTCTACTCAACAGATATTTTCAATCTTTTCCTCCATATCTACTCAAGAAGCTGGGAAAGTGATTGCTCACCTCCACAGACTCTCTTGCAGCTAAAGTTCTAGCTACAGAAATTTTCTAGGGATAGCTAGAAAACTCTTGCTTTCTTGATAAAATGATAGAATCAACTGGCATGACCCCTTATCCTCTTTCACTACACTTTTGATCTTGAAGGCAAATGTAATATGTATAGATATTATAGCCACCTTACAACTAAGAAGTAAAAAATTTTAGGATAAAAGGCCAAGATTCTAAGGATGAAATAGAAAATTAGGGGTAATAATCTTTCTGCAATTTTTTTTAGCTTCTGCCAGTTTCATGTTGTTTGAATAATAACTCTTAGCCTTTACCAATTTAACCTTCTAATTTTAAAGCTTTTTTTAAAAAATTGAAATAATTTCAAAATTATAAAAATGTTGATTGAAATATACAGAGCTCTTGTATACCTTTCACCTAGATATGCCTGTTAGCATTTCTCATATTCTGAAAAAGTTGAGAAGTTTCAGAAATGATGCCCCATTATCCTTAGTATTAGTTTCCTTTGTCTGCCATAACAAATGACCACAGACTTGATGCTTAAAACAACAGAAATGTATTTTCTCATAGTTCAGGAGGCCAGAAATCCAAAATTAGCATTACTGTGCTGACATGAAGGTGTCAGCAAGGTGGTGCTCCCTCCAGAGTCTCTAGAAGAGATCTGTGTTTTGCTTCTTCCAAATACTCATGGCTGCCAGCATTCCTTGGTTTGTGTCCACATAACTCCAATAAAAGCCCCTATCTTCACATTGTCTTTTCCTGTTCTGTCAAATCTCCCTTTTCCGCTCTCTGATAAGAGCACTTATAATGGCTTTTGAGGGCCCATTCGGATAATCCAAGATAATCTTCCCATCTCAGGATTATTACTTTAGTCCCATTTGCAAAGACGCTTTTTGTTATGAGGTGATATTTATAGGTTGTAGGTATCAGGACCTGAAAACTTTAGGAGATCATTATTCTGCCTACCACTCCTCTTGATTCTCTGATATGCATTTTCTGTGTATCAGAACATTTTCCCATCCAAGAATACTATGCTAAGTGAGATAAGTCAGTCAGAGAAAGACAAATACCAGATGATTTCACTCATATGTGTAATTTAAGAAACAAAACAAAGGAGCAAAAGGGAAAAAGAGAGAGAGAGGGGGGCAAACTAAGAAACAGACTCTTAACTATAGAGAACAAACTGATGGTTACAAGAGAGGAAGTGGGTGGGGGATGTGGAAAGTAGGTAATGGGGGTTAAGGAGTGCACTTGCTGTGATGAACACCAGGTGTTGTTGTATGTAAGTGTTGAATCACTAAATTGTACACCTGAAATTAATGTTACACTGTATGTTAATGAACTGGAATTTAAATAAAAATGTAAAAAAAAGAACATTTTCCCACATAGGGACAATATATCCATCAAAATGAGGAGGTGAACATTGATCCAATATTATTTAGTCCACAGACCCCATTCAGAATTTCATAGATATCCCAAATATATCCATACATATATATTAAGTCCAGGAGCCAATCCAAGAACAACTATTCCATTCATTGTCATATATAGATAATATCCTTCAATTTGAAATAGTTCCTTGGCCTTTCTTGATCTTCCATGACCTAACAGTTTTGAAGAGCATAGTCCAGTTACTGTGTAGAAGGTCCCACCATTTGGGTCTGTCTGATGTTTGTCATGATTAGAGAATTCATGCATTCTGGGCATGATTACCACAGAGGCATTGCTGGGCTCTTCTTGACGCATCTTCTTTGGAAGCAAACAATGTTGATTTGTGCCATTACTGATGAAGTTCACATTTATCATTTGATTAACGGTGTCTGTCGGATTTCTTCACTGGAAAGTTAATTAATAAGTATATGATATTGGGTGGAGCAAGATGGCAGAGGAGTAGGAGACCTGGATTTCATCTGGTCTCAGGAATTCAGCTGGATAGGGATCAAACCATTCTGAACACCTACGAACTCAACAGGAGATTGAAGAACAGAATAGCAACAACTCTGAACAGAAAAGCGACCACTTTCTGGAAGGTAGGACGTGCAGAGAAGTGAATCCAAGGCAATATTCAGGAGGATAGATGGCGGGGGAGGGGCCCTCCGTTGGCCACTTCTGGCAAGTGATAGAGCCACAGAGCACAAAATCAGAACTTTTAGAAGTCGGCTCCGCTGAGGGACGTCACTCCAGTGGCTAAACTGGGGGTGAAATCCTCGCAGGACAGTGTGGTCTCAGGACCCTCAGGGTCACAGAAAGACTGGGGGTGCCTGAGTGCAGCAGAGCTCCCAGGTATCAGAGCGGGGAAGCTGGCTGCAGAGACAGAGCTGAGGCGTGGGCTCTCAGCTCGGGGTTGCCATAAACTGTGCTCAGTGAAACAGTCAGGCCACTGCTCCTCCAGCAGGGACCCAACAAGCGGCAAAACCGGGGAGACTCCCCTTCCTCCCCCAGGAGGAGCGGCGTGGGAGCACACCGCAGGGATCTGCTGGGTTCGGAGACTGCACACGGGGTTGGGTGCCAGAGATAGAAACTCTCAGTCACAGGCCGGGTGAGCATGGAGTGCGGCCGGAGACCGGGGAGACGGGAGTGACTGACTGCTTTTCTCTGGGGGCGCACTGAGGAGCGGGGCCCCGAGTTCTTGGCTCCTCCAGGGCGGAGATTGGGAGGCCGCCATTTTCACTGTCATCCTCCAAAGCTGTAAGGAAAGCTTGCAGGGAACAAAAGCTCCTGAGAGCAAACCCGAACAGATTGCTTAGCCGGATGGGCAAGGGCGGGGCAATTCTACCTCTGGCAAAGACATTTGGGAAACGCGGCAACAGGCCCCTCCCCCAGAAGATCAGCATGAACAGCCAACCAAGACCAAGTTTACCGATCAATGAGAATGGCAGAACTCCAGCGCTAGGGAAATACTGCACATAGAATTCATGGCTTTTTTACCATGATTCATTAGTCTTTCAAAGTTAATTTTTTTTAACTGTTTTTTTTTTTTTTGGATTTTTCTTTTTCCCTTTTTCAACCAACATCATATCAATCACGTTTAAAAAAAATTATTTTTCATTTTTAGAGTCATATTCTATGCCTTCATAGTAGTTATCCTTATTTTTGGCAGATATATATATATATATAAGTTGTTCTGTCTTTAAAATTTTGAGATACAGTTTCTTCGAACATATCAAAGTATTCCCTAAATATCTCGTGTATGGCTTTGTTCTAGTCTCCTGCCTGATCATATTTTCCTCCCCCCTTTTTTTTCTTTCGTTCGTTCCTTTTTTTAAATCCTCTTTCCTTTTTCAAACATCTTCTTATCAATTCCTTTTTTAAAATTTTTTTATAATTTTCATTTTACACTCATATTCTATCCCTTCATCATATCAACCCTTATTTTCTACATATATAAGTCTTTCTTCCTTTAAAATTTTAGGAGGCACTTTCTTCTAACAGACTAAAACACACCCAAAATCTAGTGTGTGGCACTGATCTATGCACCAGCCTGATCATACTTGATCATATTCTGTTTTTTGTTTTGTTCTGTTTTTGTTTGTTTTTATCTTTTCCTTTTTTTTTCTTTTTTTCTCTTTCTTTTTTTTTTTTCTTTCCCTTTCTTTTCCCCTGGTTTCAGGTCTTTTCTGATTTGATTAGAGTATATTTTCTGGGGACGTTGTTAACCTGTTAGCATTTTGTTCTCTCATTCATCTATTCTTCTCTGGACGAACTGACAAGACGAAAGAAATCACCTCAACAAAAAGACTAGAGGTAGTACTGTCTGCCAGGGACCTACTCAATACAGACATTATTGCGATGTTAGAACTAGAGTTCATAATCATGACTTTAAAGATACTAGCTGGGCTTGAAAAAAGCGAGGAAGTTAAGGAGAAATAAAAGAACTAAAATCTAACCAAGTCGAAATCAAAAAGGCTATTAATAAGGTGAAATAAAAAATGGGGGCACTAACTGCTAGGATAAATGAGGCAGAAGAGAGAATCAGTGATATAGAAGACCAAATGATGGAAAATAAAGACGCTGAGAAAAAGAGAGATAAACAACTACTGGATCACGGAGGCAGAATTCTAGAGATAAGCGATATGGTAAGACGAAACAACATTAGAGTAATTGGGATCCCAAGAGAAGAAGAAAGAGAGAGGGGGGCAGAAGGTATATTGGAGCAAATTATAGCAGAGAACTTCCCTAATATGGGGAAGGAAACAGGCATCCAAATCCAGGAGGCACAGAGAACCCCTCTCAAAATCAATAAAAATAGGTCAACACCCCAACATCTAATAGTAAAACTTACGAGTCTCAGAGACAAAGAGAAAATCCTGAAAGCAGCTCGGGAGAAGAGATATGTAATCTATAATGGTAGAAACATTAGATTGGCAAGAGACCTATCCACAGAGACCTGGCAGGCCAGAAGGGACTGGCATGATATATTCAGAGCACTAAACGAGAAAAATATGCAGCCAAGAATACCATATCCAGCTAAGCTGCCATTCAAAATAGAAAGAGAGATGAAAGGTTCCAGGACAAACAAAAACTAAAGGAATTTGCAAACACGAAACCAGCCCTCCAAGAAATATTGAAAGGTGTCCTCTAAGCAAAGAGAGAGCCTTATAGCAGCAGGGACCAGAAAGGAATACAGACAATATAGAGTAACAGTCACTTTACAGGCAATACAATGGCACTAAATTCATATCTTTCAATAGTTACCCTGAATGGAAATGGGCTAAATGCCCCAATCAAAAGACACAAGCTATCAGATTGGATTAAAAAACAAGACCCATCAATATGCTGTCTGCATGAGACTCATTTTAGACCCAAAGACACCCCCAGATTGAAAGTGAGGGGGTGGAAAACAATTTACCATGCTAATGAACACCAAAAGAAAGGCTGGGGTGGCAATCCTTATATCAGACAAATTAGATTTTAAAACAAAGACTGTAATAAGAGATGAGGAAGAACACTATATCCTACTTAAAGGGTCTATCCAACAAGAAGATCTAACAATTGTAAATATCTATGCCCCTAACATGGGAGCAGCCAATTTTATAAGGCAATTAATAACAAACGCAAAGAAACACATTGACAACAATACAGTAATAGTGGGGGACTTTAACAGCCCACTTACTGAAATGGACAGATCTTCTAAGCAAAAGATCAACAAGGAAATAAAGACTTTAAATGACACACTGGACCAAATGGACTTCACAGACATATTCAGAACATTCTATCCCAAAGCAATGGAATACACATTCTTCTCTAGTGCCCATGGAACATTCTCCAGAATAGATCACATCCTAGGTCACAAATCAGGTCTCAACCAGTACCAAAAGACTGGGATTATTCCCTGCATATTTCCAAACCACAATGCTTTGAAACTAGAACTCAATCACAAGAGGAAAGTCAGAAAGAACTCAAATACATGGAGGATAAAGAGCATCCTACTAAAGAATGAATGGGTCAACCAGCAAATTAAAGAAGAATTTAAAAAATTCATGGAAACCAATGAAATGAAAACACAACTGTTCAAAACCTTTGGGATGCAACAAAGGCAGATCTAAGAGGAAAGTATATAGCAATACAAGCCTTTCTCAAGAAACAAGAAGGTCTCAAGTACACAACCTAACCCTACACCTAAAGGAGTTAGAGAAAAAAACAGCAAATAAAGCCTAAACCGAGCAGGAGAAGAAAAATAATAAAGATCAGAGCAGAAATCAATGAAATAGGAACCAAAAGAACAGTAGAACAGATCAACGAAACTAGGAGCTGGTTCTTTGAAAGAATTAACAATATTGATAAACCCCTGGCCAGACTTATCCAAAAGAAAAGAGAAATGACCCAAATCAACAAAATCATGAATGAAAGAGGAGAGATCACAACCAACATCAAGGTAATACAAACAATTATAAGAACATGTTAGGAGCAACCCTATGCCAGCAAATTAGATAACCTGGAAGAAATGGGTGCATTCCTAGAGAGGTTTCAACTACCAAAATTGAACCAGGAAGAAAGAGAAAACCTGAACAGACCTATAACCACTAAGGAAATTGAAGCAGTCATCAAAAATCTCCCAACAAACAAAAGCCCAGGGCCAGATGGCTTCCCAGGGGAATTCTATCAGACATTTCAAGAAGAATTAATACCTATTCTCCTGAAACTGTTCCAAAAAATAGAAATGGAAGGAAAACTTCCAAATACATTTCATGAGGCCACCATTACCTTGATCCCAAAACCAGACAAAGACCCCTTATAAAAGGAGAATTACAGACCAATATCCTTGATGAACATGGATGCAAAAATTCTCACCAAAATACTAGCCAATAGGATCCAACAGTCCATTAAAAGGATTATTCACCATGACCAAGTGGGATTTATCCCTGGGCTGCAAGGTGGGTTCAACATCCGCAAATCAATCAATGTGATACAATATATTAAAAAAAGAAAGAACAAGAATCATATGATCCTCTCAATAGATGCAGAAAAAGCATTTGACAAAGTACAGCATCCTTTCTTGATCAAAACTCTTCAGAATATAGAGATAGAGGGTACATACCTCAATATCATAAAAGCCATCTATGAAAAACCTACAGCAAATATCATTCTCAATGGGGAAAAACTGAGAGCTTTCCCCCTAAGGTCAGGGACGTGGCAGGGATATCCACTCTCACCACTGCTATTTCAACATAGTATTAGAAGTCCTAGCCACAGCAATCAGACAACAAAAAGAAATCAAAGGCATCCAAATCGGCAAGGAGGAAGTCAAACTCTCAGTGTTTGCAGATGATATGATACTTTATGTGGAAAACCCAAAAAACTCCACCCCGAAACTGCTAGAACTCATACAGGAATTCAGTAAGGTGGCAGGATATAAAATCAATGCACAGAAATCAGTGGCATTCCTATACACCAACAACAATACAGAAGAGAGAAAAATGAAGGAGTTGATCCCATTTACAATTGCACCCAAAACCATAAGATACGTGGGAATAAATCTAACCAAAGAGGCAAAGGATCTGTACTCAGAAAACTATAAAATACTCATAAAAGAAATTGAGGAAGACACAAAGAAATGGAAAAACGTTCCATCCTCATGGCTTGGAAGAAATACATTGTGAAGATGTCAATGCTACCTAAAGCAATCTACATATTCAATGCAATCCCCATCAAAATACCATCCACTTTTTTCAAAGAAATGGAACAAATAATCCTAAAATTTGTATGGAAGCAGAAAAAACCCCGAATAGTCAGAGGAATGTTGAAAAAGAAAAGCAAAGCTGGCGGCATCATAAATCTCGACCTCCAGCTCTATTACAAAGCTGTCATCGTCAAGACTGTACGGTATTGGCACATAAACAGACACATAGATCAACGGAACAGAATAGAGAGCCCAGAAATGGATCCTCAACTCTATGGTCAACTCATCTTTGACAAAGCAGAAAAGAATGTCCAGTGGAAAAAAGACAGTCTCTTCACAAATGGTGTTGGGAAATTGGACAGCCACATGAAGAAGAATGAAACTGGACCATTTCTTTACACCACACACAAAAATAGACTCCAAATGGTTGAAATACCTAGATGTGAGACAGGAGTCCATCAAAATCCTAAAGGAGAACACAGGCAGCAACCTCTTCGACCTCAGCTGCAGCAACTTCTTCCTAGAAACATCGCCAAAGGCAAGGGAAGCAAGGGCAAAAGTGAACTATTGGGATTTCATCAAGATAAAAAGCTTTTGCACAGCAAAAGAAACAGTCCACAAAACCCAAAGACAACCGACAGAATGAGAGAACATATTTGCAAATGACATATCAGATAAAGGGCTAGTATCCAAAATCTATAAAGAACTTATCAAACTCAACACCCAAAGAACAAATGATCCAATCAAGAAATGGGCAGAAGACATGAACAGACATTTTTCCAAAGAAGACATCAAATTGCCAACAGGCACATGAAAAAGTGCTCAACATCACTCGACATCAGGGAAATCCAAATCAAATCCTCAGTGAGATACCAGCTCACACCAGTCAGAATGGATAAAATTAATAAGTCAGGAAATGACAGATGTTGGCGGGGATGTGGAGAAATGGGAACCCTCCTACACTTTTGGTGGGAATGCAAGCTGGTGCAACCACTCTGAAAAACCGTATGGAGGTTCCTCAAAAAGTTGAAAATAGAGCTACCATATGATTCAGCAATTGCACTACTGGGTATTTACCCCAAAGATACAAATGTAGGGATCTGAAGGGGTACATGCACCCCGATGTTTATAACAGCAATGTCCACAATAGCCATACTGTGGAAAGAGCCAAGATGTCCATTGACAGATGAATGGATAAAGAAGATGTGGCATATATATATATATATATATATATATATATATATATATATGTATGTATATACACACAATGGAATATTATGCAGCCATCAAAAGGAATGAGATCTTGCCATTTGCAACGACGTGGATGGAACTGGAGGGTGTTATGCTGAGTTAAATAAGTCAATCAGAGAAAGACATGTATCATATGACCTCACTGATATGAGGAATTCTTAATCTCAGGAAACAAACTGAGGATTGCTGGAGTGGTGGGGGGTGGGAGGGAGGGAGTGGCTGGGTGGTAGACATTGGGGAGGGTATGTGCTATGGTGAGCGCTGTGAATTGTGCAAGACTGTTGAATCACAGATCTGTACCTCTGAAACAAATAATGCAATATATGTTAAGAAAAAAAGAAGGAGATAGGAGGGGAAGAATGAAGGGGGGGAAATTGGAGGGGGAGACGAACCATGAGAGATGATGGACTCTGAAAAACAAACTGAGGTTTCTAGAGGGGAGGAGGGTGGGGGGATGGGTTAGCCTGGTGATGGGTATTAAAGAGGGCACATTCTGCGTGGAGCACTGGGTATTATGCACAAACAATGCATCTTGGAATACTATATTAAAAACTAATGATGTAATGTATGGTGATTAACATAACAATAAAAATTAAAAAAATATGTATGTGATATTTATTAACTAATAAATAATCTGTATCTTATGAGAAGTTACCTTGAGAATATATGAATATTCTGCTTCTCATCAATCTTTCACATACCACATTTCCCATCCATTGATGATATTTGCCTGAATCAATTAACACTGTGATTATTGTCAAATTGTGATATTCTATTTCAATAATTCATTTTAGATTTATTAGTTGGCATAGAAGCATCTATTCACCCCTATTTATATCTGCATTCAACTGTGTTTTTATAGTAGTATAGTCTCATGGATACTCATTTTACCCAAAAGATTATAATCTGTTGTCATTATTATTTATTTGATATTCACGTTGTTTCAGACATGGCCTGTGGGAGCTCCTTTTAGCTGGCTCCTGTGTTCTTTTGACATGACCCTCGTTTCTGGGCCAACACGATGTTCCCATCATCCTGTATTTTTTTTTTCTTCAGCCCTGGCGTCAGCTATATATCTCTAGGAAGAAGTATTTAGAAACAAATCCTTGGGCACTGTGTGTGTTCTTTGTGACTGGGACATTTATGTATCCATGCTTTCTCAACAGAATGAGATAAGAAGTATATGTTTGCAAATAATATGTTTGTGTATGCATATATCTATATGTTTCTACATCTTACCTTAACTTTAACTAGAGCTGTATCGTACTGGATCATTTTTCAGATTGATACTTCCAATTGTATTCCAACATTATCTCTTTTCCTAATTCATGAATTCCATTTTCACCAGTGAGAAACTTGTCTTCCATTATCCTTAATGGATTTACTCATGTGTTCAATCCTGCCCATTTACCAAACTCCTCACCATGACAGTAAAAAGCTGGATTTTGGACTCTGTCTTCCCCACTGGGTTTACAGGCTGAAAGTTCATCCAAAGGAAGGGGAGAGGATAGGGGAATGAAGATGATGGAAGAAGGATGAAGAAGAAAAGGCCATTTAAAAAGCCCAGCCCCAGAACCCCACCCCCTGCACGGATATGGTGGCTCATAGCTAGACCCCTAGATGCCATCACCACCCCCCACCCCGAGTGCTGTGTGCACCACATGAAAGTTGGATGCTGAAAAACGGAAAGGAAGGAAGAAGGAGAATGAAACAGTTAGAAATATTGATTCTAGACATGCAGCACTTATCATACCAGTGTGCTAGCCCAGAGTTGGATCCTGACATGCTGTCCCCTGTCCTTAAAGGGCATGCATGTCAAAATCCTGGCTAATCTGCTAATATAATTACTTTCAGTTTAATGCTGCTACTAGTTGTTCAACAAAAATCAGTATCTCTTCTTCCTATGTATACAGTAAGTCTTCATTTTTCAGCTTCACTTCATTTTTAGTTAAATTAGCTGAATGATGGGATTTTAACCACTGGAATGCAAGTAGAAGTAACGTGTGGCATATCTGGACCAAGACTTTAAAGAAAAAGCTATAACTCCTTTGCCTCTTTTTTCTTCTCTGTCTGCTAGATGCACATACCAGTGAAAAGTTAGGGAAAGCTTCAACCACGGGATATAAGAAGGAGGAATGCTTGAATTGTACTGTGTGAAGCAGAGCCACTCACATTGAACTATTGGGTAGTGAGAAAGAAGCTTCCATTTTGTTTGAGCCACTCCATTTTCAAATGTCTATTTGTTACAGAAGCTAATTCAAATTACCCAAATTAATACATCTTTTTAAATTAATATTTTACTTAAATAGTATATCTTGTGAATAGTTATGCTAGGTAAGTATGGGTCACTGAACCCATATTGGGGTATGGAAGTGATTCAGAAAAGTTTTCCCAGAAGTGATAATACCTACTTGAGTCTTGAAAAATAAATATTAACGAGGCAAGCAAAAACTAAGAAAGCATTTTCATCAGCGAAAATAGAATATGTAAATGTTCAGAGGGGTGTTCCCATGAACACAAATGGAAGTTGTATTCATGGGAAGTTATGTTTCTTGAAATGGCTATAACTCAAAATGTACGAAGACTGGATGGGAACATAGATGGAGTTATAGATTTTATGCAGACTTGCCTTCTGTATATGGAACTAACTCATCATTCAGGTGGAATATTACAAAGAGTATTCATATATTTCATTTTTGATATCAGTTTATTCTATGTTCATGACAGTCTCATGTCTAAAGAATGAGATGTAAAACAAATTTTCACGCAGAATCAGTACCACTATAAACATCTGAGCTTTGATGAAGCTACTAACATCAGTGCTACATATTACATCTTTGACAAATAAGAGTTAAAATTAATTTCATTTCATTGGCTGTAATCTATTTTATTAGCACCCAAGAGCCTTTTCTTAATGGGAGTTCCAGGAGATGGGTGATTGATTTCAGTAAAGAAATCACTGACCTGAAGAGGTTCTTTTGATGGAAAAGTTAGACTGGTTGTATTTCATAAGGATAAGGAACACTTGGATCTTAGTTTAGAAGGTAATTGAAAAAGTCATCTCGCATAGTGAACTATGTATAGCAAAGGTAATTATTTTGGTCCCTAAAAGTACCTGGAGTACTATTAAGTTTGGCCTGTGAATATAGGTATCTGCAGGTATTGATAGTACCTCACATGGTTGGTGACCTGAGCTAAGTTTTCATAGCATGTAAAATATATAATAAATGACAGAATAAAAAAAATGTTTGAAACTGAACATAGGGGAAGGAAGAAAAAGAAAAAAGAGGGAGGCTAGCCATGAGAGACTGTTAGCGATAGAGAACAAACTGAAGGTTGATGAAGAGAAGTGGGCAGGGGATGAGCTAAATGGGTGATGGGTATTAAGGACGGCACTTGTGATGAGCACGGGGTTTTGTATGTAAGTGATGAATCACTGACTTCTACTCCTGAAACCAATATTACATTATATGTAAACTATCTAGAATTTAAATAAAAACTTGAAAAAAAAGCATAGGTGATTTAGATCATCTCACAGAATGCACAGTTGATGGGAACAAGAGTTAAATGACTGAAATGTCTTCTTGTACTCCCCATTTCATTTCCTTTACCCCTATTTTCCTTTGCCTGGTTCCATATTCATTGTTATTGCCCTAGTTCATGTCCTCATTGTCTCCCACCTGAGTGAACCAACTGTCGTCTCGCCTCCAAGATTGTCCTCTTCTGTTCACAACCTCTTCCACATTGATGCTGGAATTTTCTTTTTAAAAATCCAATCTCATTGTTATTATCTCTAAAAAACCCTACAACTGCTATCCATAACCTAGAGAAGGAATCCAAGATTTCTTGGCCTTAGCATATAAGCTCTATGATTATCCTCTTGCCTACTTTTTTAAATTTAGTTTTTATTTTTTAAGTTACAATTCAGTGGGTTTTAATATATTCACAAACTTTTGCAAATATTATCAATATCTAATTCCATAACATATTTATCACCCTGAAAAGAAATCTTGAACCCATGAGCAATCACTCCTCCTAGCCTCTGGGAACCACTGATCGACTTTCTATCTCTGGAGCCTTGCCCATCCTGGACATTTCATATAATGGATTCCATACAATATGTCCCTGCCTGCTTTTTACACCCTTTCTTTTATAACTCCATCTCCCATTGTGTTGATTCCAGCTATGCAGTTCTAATTGTAACATACTGTATTAATACAGACTAACTACTGGATCACACATTAAGAATTAACAGTGGCTTTAACAACAGTGGCTTTAACAGTGTATTTCTTTTTCTCATAAAAGTCTGGGCTGAGCTTTTTCATATAAAAGCCTCCATGAAATTGTCAGGGACCCTATATATCCTCTTGCTATACAATCAGCAGGTGGCTTCCCATCACGTCTAACTTCCAGCTCAAAAGAAGGGTAAGGCCCAGCTATCTCTTTCATGTGTATTTGTTGGTCATTCATCTGATGCTGTAAGGTATGTTCCTCAGTTATACCTACTCTCCTGTGTAATCTGGTAGGTGACTTTGGCAGGTAGGGTATTTCCTTCCTCCCTGCAGCCTTGAGTGGCATCCACAGCAGCTGCATTTCCTCTGCGCCTGTAGCCCCAGACTAGTGGTCCACACCCCTGTAACTCTGGTCTCTCAGTTTTCAAGCAACCATCAACAGGGAGCTTAGGTTTCTGGATTCCTGTTATCCTTCTATCCTATGAGTTAGAGTGGTATCCTTCTTTGGTTAATTTTTAAGAGAGGATCACTCAGTTTATCTATGTCTTCTTTGATGAGTTTGGATAGTTTGTCTTTTTTAAGAAATTGACTGTGTTTGGCTTCTCAGATCTTCTGTCACTGTGTAACAAATTTGTTCTATGAAATACTTCTGATTGAGGGGCAGCTGGATGGCTCAGTTGGTTAGGCATCCAACTACTGGTTTTAGTTCAGGCCATGGTCTCAGGGTCATAAGATTGAGCCCCTCGAGGGGCTCCACACTCAGCGCAGAGTCTGCTTGAGACTCTCCCTCTGCCCCCCGCCAACTCGCATGTGCTCTCTGTCTCTCTCTCACTTTCTCTACGATAAATTAATTAATTAATTAATAAAATCTTCAAAAATACATTCTGATTGAAAGACTGGTTTCTGTTTTAATAGATGAGCTATGCCTGATAGAATGCATGACCTTGAATTCCATATATCAATTTGGCACTTCTTTTGGCCTAGATGCATAATCACAGCTAGCTTTAAAGGATGGTGAGAAATAGAATTTTTTATTCTGGATGGCCATGAACACAGCTAAAACTCATGGATCTTGTTCTGTGAGAGAAGACAGCAGTAAAAATTAAATAACAACCAGTGTTATCTGCCTGTGTGTTCCTTGGTCACCCAGATACATTTGTGTACATTTCCTTGTACATGGAGAACATACTTCATTTTGAGAGAGTCGCAGAACTCATCCAGTGACTGTATTTGACATGAAGTCCATGATCTCTAGGTTATAAGTACTCACCTATATCAGGTCTAGCTGTGGTTCTTGATAATCTAGTGACCCATTACATACCCAAAATGCAACACTGAAATAAGAACAGTGCAGCCAAAGTAAAACGACCCACTTGTCAAATTTATGGTCATTGAATTGCTCAGTTCTGCCCTATTATACTTTTAATGTCTGAGAGGATATCATGATGTCTCTTATTTCATTCCCAATATGGATATTTACATCTTTTCTCTCTTTTGGTTACGAGCCTGACTAGAGTTTTATCAGGTTTTTTTTTCAAATATGCAGTTTTTGTTAAATTGTTTTTTTTCCTGTTGCTTTTCTATTTTCAATTTCAGTGATTTCTGCTCATAACTTTATTATTTCTTTCTACTTGGTTTGGATTTAACTGTTTCTTCTTTCTGTATTTTCTTAAGTTGGAACTTAGGTTACCAATTTAAAATCTTTTCTTTTATTAGATGAGCATTTAATGCTATAGCTTTCTCTCTAAAAACTCATTTATATGCATCTTAAAAATTTTATTTTGTCCTAATTTATTTATTCATTCAGTTTAACTTCTTTTTCCTTGAGAGTTCCACGTTGATTGTGTTGGCATTAATTAGAGGTGTGTTGTTCATGCAACATTATTTATAGTAGCCAAATCATGGAAGCAGCCTAAGTGTCCATGGCTAGATGAATGGGTAAAGATGTGGTATGTACACACATACACACCACACACACACACACACACACACACACACACACACACACACACACACACACACACACAGGAATATTACTCAGCCATCAAAAAGAATGGAATCTTATCACTTGTGACAACATGGATGGGTCTAGGGAGTATAACGCTAAGGAAAATAAGCCAGAGAAAGACAAATGCCATATGATGTCATTCATATGTGGAATTTAAGAAACCAAACAAAGGGGGAAAAAAAAGACAAACCAAAAAACAGACTCTTAATTAGAGAGAACAAACTGATGGTTACCAGAAGAGAGGTGGGTTGGGGGGGCTGGGTGAAGTAGGTGGAAGGGATTACGAATACACTTCTCTTGGGGCACCTGGGTGGGGTCATTCAGTTAAGCATCTGCCTTCAGCTCAGGTCATGGTCCCAGAGTCTTGGGATCGAGCCCCACATTGGGCTCCCTGCACATCAGGGAGCCTGCTTCTCCCTCTCCCCCTCCACCTGCTCATTCTCTCTAATAAATAAAAATTAAAACAAAAAAGAAATGCTGTTTTAAAAAAAGAATACACTTATCTTCATGAGCACTAAGTAATATATGGGATTATTGAACTGCTATATTGTGCACGTGAAACAACTATAACACTGCATGTTAATTACACAAGACTTAAAATTGAAAAAATAAAGGTATGTTCTTTATTTTTAAAATATTTGAGGATTTCCCAGATATCTTTCTGTTATTTATTTCTAGTTAAATTCATTATGGCACAAGAATAGATCTTGCATCATTTTTACTTTCATAAAATTTAAGGTTTATTGAATTTCTCATTATGTACTCTGACTTGGTGAATATTCTATGTGTGCTTGAGAACAGTATGTATTCTGCTGTTTGGGGCTAGAGTGCTGTACAATATGTCAAGTTGGTTACTAGTGTTTTTGAGGTATTCTATAAACACCTGATTTTTTGCCTACTTGTTCTTTAAATTAGTGAGTAGAGTATTAAAGTCTTCAACTACAATTGTGGATTTGTCTATTTATCTTCTCTTTGCTAACAGTTTTTGATTTATGTATTCTGAGGCTATGTTAATTCATTGCATACACAATTATGTCTTCTTAGCAAAATTATGTAACTTATTTCTGATAATATTCCTAGTTCTGATTTCTACTTATCTGGTATTAACAATGTTACCCCAGGGCGCCTGGATGGCTCAGTCGTTAAGCGTCTGCCTTCGGCTCAGGTCATGATCCCAGGGTCCTGGGATCGAGCCCCGCATCGGGCTTCCTGCTCCGCGGGAGGCCTGCTTCTCCCTCTCCCACTCCCCTTGCTTGTGTTCCCTCTCTCGTTGTGTCTCTCTCTGTCAAATAAATAAATAAAATCTTTTAAAAAAAAATAATGTTACCCCACTTGCCTTTGGTTAGGGTTTGTTTATTACATCTCTTTCCACCTTCTTCCTTCATCATTTATAAGGTTTTATATTTAAAATGAGGTTCTTGTAGATAACATATAACTATGTCTTAGACTTTTATGCAATTTGACAATCTTTTAACTGGTATGTTTAAAACATTCACAGTTAATGCTATTATTGATACAGTAGGATTAAAATCTACAATCTGCTAGGTATTTTATATTCCATCTGAGTTTTGTTTCATTTTTCTTCTTTTTCTGACTACTTTGGTTAACTATGCATTTTTAAAGGAAATTTTCAGTTAGTTTTCTTAAAGCACTCTTAAGATGTTACTCCATTATCTTCCAGTGTGCAGGATTTCTGAAGAGACATCTGTAATTCCCAGTATTATTGCACTGTATATAATTTGACTTCATTCCTTGGCTACCATGAAGAAATTGTCTTTGGTTTACAGCAGCTTGAATATGATGTGCCTAGATCTGGTATTTTTGGTATTTATCCTGCTTATTATTCTGAGCTTCTTGAATCAGTAATTTGTCGTCTGTCAATAATTTTAGAAAATGATTATGCTTCACTTATCTCTGCATCTGTAGATTTAGGGCCAGTTGATTGCCATGTGACAGCAGCACTTTGAAGGAGTCAACAGAATTTATGAGCTGGATGTTTGCCCAGCGTATATTTATTGTTAGATTGGGAGTGGTGCACCTTCTAGCTCCCTACATCCCTGAGAAAAATGTGGCTTTAGTATGGTATTAAGTCTGGAAAATCTGGCCTTCTTTTTAATCCTTTATAAATCCTGTCTATCCCATGGTTTCTCAAAATCATGACATCTGTCTTTGAGTCACTGGAAACAATAGGTTTAAATGGGAAGATAATTTGATTTTTGTTACTGCAGTAGCTCCAGTGTCTGGCTAACATTTTTTTAATTAAAAAAGTTTGGTGCCACATCCTTTCCTCCAACTAAGATGTTTCTTTTGAAGCTTCCTAGTATTTGTTTCAATCTAAGATAAAAAAAATTCAATTCACTTTTCCAAACTATAAGGCCACAAATTACCAGATTCTCTATCAGTTTAGATTTCAAGCTGCATATAGAGTGCTTACTTAGCGTATTTGTATAGTCTTCAATCTGTGCAAACTCCTTAGTTCAAGTCCATTGTCCTCTATCTCTTTGGAGCCCTTACTAAAATATTAAGGAAGGACCTGATATATACCAATATTCTGAATATTTTCAATAATTTCCTCTTGAGCATAGACTCTCTTAGGAAGTGGTCTTCTTTTTAAGTATCATGGCAAGTTTTACAAATATTTACCACAATATACTAAGAGTTGCCAACTTTCCAGAATGTATTACCTGGATGTTCACAGCTAACTCTATTTCCTCAAAGAAAATGCCACATATTTAATATTCTGTTAAAGAAGCATCCCATTTTAAGGTACCAAAGTGTAAATTGTTTCAATACAGGTTCACATACTATTAAAAAATCTGAACAATAAACTAGAAGTGTCTTAAACAAGATAGAAGGTAAAAGCCCAAGCTAGAAGATGTTCAAAAGCACAAAGTCATCAGGGGCTCTGAATTTTTCTATCCTGTTATTTATTTTGCCATATCTAGCAGGTTGCTTTTGTCTTCATGATCCAAGGTGGCTCAATAGGATAATGGTATTCCAGCCAAAAGAAAGATAAAAGAGAAGGATATTATATTAAATTTAAAATATAGTATGGATGTTGTGTACATTACTCATGGTCATATTCAATTATCAAAACTTGTGTAAATGGCAATATTTAACTACAAGAGAGACTGAAAAATGTAACTTTGATTCTGGGTAACTATTTGCCTTGCTACTAATTGGTGGTTTTATTAGTATCACAGAGAATGGCATAATGAATATTAGGGAATGGCTAACAATTTGCCATATATATTCCATTATTTAATGCAAATTTGCATTTACTTTGTCATTTCCCATTGCCTGAAATAACTGTTTCTCTTGTTTTCCAACTTGTCAACTCATGTTTCTTTTGAAACTGCATTTGTATATCACCTACTTTGATAATTTTTTATTGAACCATCTTCTCCATCTATATGACAAAGTTATTTTCTTGTCTGCCACACAGCACTTTTTCTAGATTCTTGAACTTCTTTAAACTCAAGGCAGAGACTATGTATTATTCATTTTGGTTTTCTGTGTAACTAACAAGGATATGCTACAAAGAAGGAGCTTGGTAACAGTAATTAATGAATGTATTTTTAATTATTAGATGAATATGTGAGTGAAAGGATAGATGGATTAGGAATGAGTAAATTACTAAATGAAAGAGTGACTAACTGAATAAATGGACTGATTTTCTAGGGGATCAATATACAGATAGCTGAGGGAATTAATGAAGCAGTTAGGGAATCATTGGATAGGTGAGTAGATTGATGAATGAATGGATTGCTTAATGTGTACATAAATGGTTAGATAAATGGCTGGGTAAGTGAATGAATGGATGGATGACATGGTGAGTGGATGGATGGATCAAAGGGTGGATGCATGAATAGATAAGGGATGAGTGTGTAAATAGAAGGGAAGGTGGATGAATTGATGAATCATTAAATTAATGGACAAATGGATGCATAAATCCATTTTGGTGAATGAATGGTGGGGAGATCCTATACACATAAACATATCTGAATTGATACTTCTGCCATACTGCATCAGTTTAGGATATAGAAAAGTTTAGATTTTTATCACATCATTGCCATTTCTCTCTGATTTTCCCAAATTATTTAAACTCTGTACATCTCAATTTCCTCATCTCTAAAATCAAATCATAATAAATACCTTGCAAGATTTTTGTAAGGGTAAAATAGGGCATTATATAATGTGATTGGTATCAATCATATATTCCATAAAAGTAATTGTTATTACAGTCATCATCCTCAAATACTCAGCCAACTCTTTATTTCCTGCACATTTGACTAATCCCTGGATGTATATAGAAATATTTTCATAATTGTGGCTCTCTGCCTTCTAGGATCTCCCAGCTACTGTAGGTAGATAGGACACATGTATTAAAGGATAACCACCATTAATGAAAGGAATATTCAGTGCCAGATGACAGATTTATTAGGAACTGTAAAAAGGAGAAAGATCGTGAAAAGTCAAGCAAACCTTGGAATGTTATGTTGGAAATTTGGGAGATAAAGAGAAGGAAGATAAAAACAGAAAAGATGACAACATCTTGTCTATACTTCTTATTAAACGGGAAATTATCTGAAAAATCTAAAAGTAAAAATCTGTAAGTAGCAAAAGTCCATTTAACTGTGAAGTAGAAAATGAGGTCTCAAAACAGCTGAATGAATGGCCCAAGGACAGTGACTTTGAACCTGGCACAATTGCAAGCGGCAGCCTTAGTTCTTGGCTGCTGTCTCTTTGGATTTGCCAGTATTCTTAAAATAAGCAAAATATCTTTTAAAAGACTGGACTCTGAGAAACAAACTGAGGGTTCTGGAGGGGAGGGGAGTGGGAGGATGGGTTGGCCTGGTGATGGGTATTAAAGAGGGCACATACTGAATGGAGCACTGGGTGTTATATGCAAACAATGAATCATGGAACACTACATCAAAAACTAATGATGTAATATATGGTGATTGACATAACACAATAAAAAAAATAACATAATAAAATACAATTAAATTTTTAAAAAGTGCAGTTAACATTTCTCTGAGGACAACCTGGCTGAATTATTTTGACTTAAACAAAAAAGCAAATCACTGGGGACAGCTGAGCTGCTTGAACATTACACCCATTTGTTTATCTGCCTGCCTGGATGCTCAGAACAATATTCTGAAACAGTGATTCATTTATGCTCCCTGGTCTCAGCGTTCTTTTACCCCATCTGGCTCTGGTCAAGCCTCCTAGATTGACGACTTGACGATTTGATTTATATATTTAGGTTATTCCTGAAGAAATTATCACCCAGAGATGCAGAGACTCCTGAGCAACTATAAATCAAAGGGTTAGGGATAAAATTTAGCAGGTATTTTAGGCTCTGAAGTTTAACACAATTGGGTTCAAATCCAAACTCTAACAACTGTTAGCTGGGTGTCCTTTAGTATATATTCTAATATCTCTGAGACTTGCCAGTATCCTTCTCATCTGTTGACTTATTTACTCTGATGGGTCTAGGATTTGTTTTTGTTTTTGTTTTGTTCTAGGCAGCAAATGGAACCAGAAATAATAGGTGACTTTACCAGAATCACTTTAGGCTTATTATTTATACTAACCACAGTCCTGTAGGTTCATTTGGTTTCAGATCTATCCTCTCATTCTACTGAACCCCTTTACTCTTGTTTTTGTCCCATACTATCAAATGCAACTAACACTATTGGGTCACTGACAGTAATGAAGAATCCAGGATAAATCAACCAAAACATCTTCATCTCTCACATTTTCCTGAGTACACCAAAATTCCTGGATATTGTAAGTTTGCCAAATCTTCTCTCTGCTTCCACATTTGCTCTGCTACTGTCTATTCTCACCATACAGTGTGATCCTTTTACACGAAAAATTAGTTCTGTTGCATGAAGCATTAGTCAGAAATCAACTTGTTAGTGGTGAATGTTCCTTCGTAGAAAACTTTGTCTTTATGTATAAAGAGTAGTTTAAAAAGTCAATCTTAAGAACTCTGTAACTCCCTTTTAATATTTAGCAATATTCTTTTTTAAATCAAAATTGTATATATTTAAGATGTGCAAAATGATTTTATAGAGAGAGAAATGATTACTATAGTTCAGCTAATTAACATATCTCCTTACATAGTGACCTCTTTTATCGTGATGAGAGTACCTGAAATCTCTTCTCTTAGCAAAACGCAGTTGCAGTTATGTAGCAATATTTTCAACACTTGTGAGAATTAGGTAGGCTTATATAAAGTATTTAGAATAGTGCCTGACACTTAGTAATTGTTATAAGTGTAAATTATTGGATAATGTCTCTGCCCTGCTTATAAACTTTCAGTAGTTCCCAAACTCATTCTTAATAACTGCGAATTGACCAACACTTTATTCTGATCCCCACGACTTCTCTGACCTCATGCCTTTACTCCACCCATTCCCTCAGTTTGCTCTAGGTGAATGGTCTACTTGTTCTTCCTCAAAAACGCCAAGCACAAGCCAGCCTCAGGTCCTTTGCACATGAAGTTCCCTCTGCCTACAATATGCTTTCCCCCAGTAGTCTGCATGGCTCGCTCCCCCACCTTGTCCAGATGTGTCCTCAAACATCATCTTATCAGTGAAACCTTTGTTGAACACCATATATTTTATTAAGTTTTCATTTTAATTCCGATATAGTTAACATACAGTGTAAAATTAGTTTCAGATGTACAATTCAGTTATTCTACGTTTCCATACATCACCCAGTGCTCATCACAAGTGCCCTCCTAATCGCCATCACTGTTTCATCCCTCCCCTCTGGTAATCATCAGTTAGTTCTAAGAGTCTCTTTTTTGGTTTGTCTTTCCACCCACCCCTTTGGTTTCTTAAATTCCACATATGAGTGAAATCATATGGTATTTGTCTTTCTCTGACTTATTTTGCTTAGCATTATACTCTCTACCTCCATCCATGTTGTTGCAAATGGAAAGATTTCATTCTTTTTTATGGCAGAATAATATTCCATATATATAATATATATATATATATATATATACACACACACATACAAAATCTTCATCCACTTATCTATTTTATCTATCAATGGGCATTTCCATAATTTGGCTATTGTAAATAATGCTGCTATAAACATAGGGGCACATGGGTCCCTTTGAATTTGTGTTTTTGTCTTTTGAGTAAATACCCACCGTGAACACCGTATTTTAAATTTAGTTGAAAATTTCTTCCTTATGGAAAATAAGAGAAGAAAATCTTTCCATGTTCTAACTGTGCTTTTTTCATGTTAGGAAGACTACTGACTTTAATGATTTATTCCTCCCCATCTCATCTAAGCATAGAAATCAATAGTATGATTAACAGCAAAACACTGACCTCTTATCATATTTCCTTTTCTTGGCTGGGCCGTAGTTCTAACTCAGAGCTTTCTGGCTCTGGCTGACTCAACCAAGGTCAATAACTCAGGACTCTCCCAAATCAGAGATGAAACTGTGTATGTTTGTGTTTGTGTGTGTGCATGTGCAGGTATGGGGTAAGTGTAGTCTCTCGATTTCCTCCCAAAATAGAACATCTCAAAACTTTAAAAGAACTATAGTTTTGAGATGAATGGTTTATCAATTCATACCCGTAAAACTGTGTTTTTAGGTTTTTATATTCTATAGGATTTTATATTCTAAAAATAAATTTTGAAATTTAAAAAGCATGAAAAAATAAAATAATTTCTATAAATAACATATTTCTATAAATAACATTCAATAAATAAAAAAATAAAATTATTTCTATAAATAGCATACTTCTACAGTAACATGTACATTGAAGCTAATTAAAAACTTTTCTATTATCTTAACATTAAAATTATATAATTTGAATAATAGTAAAATTTTACATAATTTTATCAGTTTATTAGACATATCTGTCTCTAATAGTCACTGATAATTTTCTGAATATATTTCAATATGATATCACTATTTTTATTTTTTCTACAAATTGCTGTAAACATCTTCAGACTTGCATTTTGAGTTACTAAGTTTAAATTGTTGATACCTCCAATTGATCTTTTCTTGAAGAGCAACAAGTACCAAAATGTAGTACAAAAACTTCGAAAGGACTCAAAATCTTTCACAGTGCCCATGAAATCAAAACCACTTTTCTATAATACTATCAGGTCATTTATCTTTCTTGCTCTCATTCTCTCTTGAACGTATGGTAGAGTTTTCCATAGGCTTACTGAGGTGATATCACAACAGACTGAATGCAGAAGCAAATATGAAAATCCAACTGCTTTCTATAAATCAGATACTTTACAAAAATTGAAAAATTAAAAAAAGCACCTCTATTCTCACTGAGAACTTTTTCTATAGAAATATATTCCAATTTTAATCAAAGTATTTATGGTAACATAATGGATTTATTATTTTAAGTAAAGTAAGATTTTTTTCGATTTCTAATATACTAAATAGCAATATATATATCACCCACAAAACATAAGTTATTCTGGGTACTCACTAATATACCTAGTAGACATCAGAAAATGACATCTTCTAAATAAAAGATGTGTTCAGTTATATTTTTATATTGAAATGTATAAATATTTAAGCATATATAGTTTTACAGTTATAGTCTTTTCCCCTTTATTAAAATTTTTTTATTGTTATATTAATCACCATACATTACATCATTAGTTTTTGATTTGTGTTCCATGATTCATTGTTTCTTTATAACACCCAGTGCTCAATGCAGACAGTGCCCTCTTTAATGCCCATCACCAGGCTAACCCATCCTCCCACCCCCTGCCCTTCTAGAATCCTCAGTTTCTTTTTCAGAGTCCATCGTCTATCATAGGTCCTCTCCCCCTCCAATTCCCCCCCCTTCACTCTACCAATACTGCTATCTTCTTCTTTTTTTTTTTTTTCTTAACATATATTGCATTATTTGGTTCAGAGGTACAGATCTGTGATTCAACAGTCTTGCACAATTCACAGCGCTCACCATAGCACATACCCTCCCCAATGTCTATCATCCAGCCACCCCATCCCTCCCACCCCCCACCACTCCAGCAATCTTCAGTTTGTTTCCTGAGATTAAGAATTCCTCATATCAGTGAGGTCATATGATACATTTCTTTCTCTGATTGACTTATTTTGCTTAACATAACACCCTCCAGCTCCATCCATGTCATTGCAAATGCCAAGATTTCATTCCTTTTGATGGCTGCATAATATTCCATTGTATATATATATATATATATACCACTTCTTTATGCATTCATCTGTCGATGGACATCTTGGCTCTTTCCAAAACTTGGCTATTGTGGACATTGCTGCTATAAACATCAGGGTGCACGGGCCCTTTGGATCCCTACATTTGTATCTTTGGGGTAAATACCCAGTAGTGCAATTGCTGGATTGTATGGTAGCTCTATTTGCAACTGTTTGAGGAACCTCTATACTGTTTTCCAGAGTGGTTGCACCAGCTTGCATTCCCACCAACAGTGTAGAAGTGTTCCCCTTTCTCCACATCCCTGCCAACATCTGTCGTTTCCTCACTTGTTAATTTTAGTCATTCTGACTGGTATTAGGTGGTATCTCATTGAGGTTTTGATTTGGATTTCCCTGATGCCGAGCGACGTTGAGCACTTTGTCATGTGTCTGTTGGCCATTTGCATATCTTCTCAGGAAAAATGTCTGTTCATGTCTTCTGCCCATTTCTTGATTGGATCATTTGTTCTTTGGGTGTTGAGTTTGATAAGTTCTTTATAGATTTTGGATACTAGCCCTTTATCTGATATGTCATTTGCAAATATGTTCTCCCATTCTGTCGGTTGTCTTTGGGTTTTGTGGACTGTTTCTTTTGCTGTGCAAAAGCTTTTTATCTTGATGAAGTCCCAATAGTTCATTTTTCCCTTGCTTCCCTTGCCTTTGGCGATGTTTCTAGGAAGAAGCTGCTGCGGCTGAGGTCGAAGAGGTTGCTGCCTGTGTTCTCCTTTAGGATTTTGATGGACTCCTGTCTCACATTTAGGTCTTTCAACCATTTGGAGTCTATTTTTGTGTGTGGTGTAAGGAAATGGTCCAGTTTCATTCTTCTGCAATTGGCTGTCCAATTTCCCAACACCATTTGTTGAAGAGACTGTCTTTTTTCCATTGGACATTCTTTCCTGCTTTGTCAAAGATGAGTTGACCATAGAGTTGAGGGTCCATTTCTGGGCACTTTTTCTGTCCCATTGATCTATGTGTCTGTTTTTGTGCCAGCACCACACTGTCTTGATGATGACAGCTTTGTAATAGAGCTGGAAGTCCAAATTGTGATGCTGCCAGATTTGCTCTTCTTTATCATCATTCCTCTGGTTATTCGGGGTCTTTTCTGGTTCCATACAAATTTTAGGAATATTTGATCCATTTCTTTGAATAAAGTAGATGGTACTTTGATGGGGATTGCATTGAATATGTAGATTGCTTTAGGTAGCACTGACATCTTCACGATATTTGTTCTTCCAATCCATGAGCATGGGAAGTTTTTGCATTTTTTGTGTCTTCCTCAATTTGTTTTATGAGTATTTTATACTTTTCTGAGTACAGATCCTTTCCCTCTTTAGTTAGATATATGTCTAGCTATCTTATGGTTTTGGGTGCAATTGTAAATGGGATCGACTCCTTGATTTGTCTTTCTTCTGTGTTATTGTTGGTGTATAGGAATGCCACTGATTTCTGTGCATTGAATTTATATCCTGCTACTTGACTGAATTCCTGGATGAGTTCTGGCAGTTTTGGGGTGGAGTCTTTTGTGTTTTCCACATGAAGTATCATATCATCTGCAAACAGAGTTTGACTTCTTCTTTGCCGATTCGGATGCATTTTATTTCTTTTTGTTGTCTGATTTCTGTGGCTAGGACTTCTAATACTATGTTGAATAGCAGTGGTGAGAGTGGACATCCCTGCCGCGTTCCTGACCTCAGGGGGAAAGCTCTCAGTTTTTCCCCATTGAGAATGATATTCACTGTAGGTTTTTCATAGATGGCTTTTATGATACTGAGGTATGTACCCTCTCTCCCAATACTCTGAAGAGTTTTGATCAAGAAAGGATGCTGTACTTTGTCAAATGCTTTTTCTGCATCTATTGAGAGGATCATATGATTCTTGTTCTTTCTTTTGTTTATGTATTGTATCATGTTGATTGACTTGTGGATGTTCAACCAGCCTTGCAGCTGAGGGATAAATCCCACTTGGTCGTGGTGAATAATCCTTTTAATGGACTGTTGGATCCTATTGGCTAGTGTTTTGGTGAGAATTTTTTCATCCGTGTTCATCAAGATTATTGGTCTGTAACTCTCCTTTTATAAGGGGTCTTTGTCTGGTTTTGGGATCAAGGTAATGGTGGCCTCATAAAATGAGTTTGGAAGTTTTCCTTTCATTTCTATTTTTTGGAACAGTTTCAGAAGAATAGGTATTAATTCTTCTTTAAATGTTTGGTAGAATTCCCCTTGAAGCCATCTGGCCCTGGGCTTTTGTTTTTTGGGAGATTTTTGATGACTGCTTCAGTTTCCTTAGTGGTTATAGGTCTGTTCAGGTTTTCTCTTTCTTCCTGGTTCAGTTTTGGTAGTTGATACATCTCTAGGAAAGCATCCGTTTCTTCCAGGTTATCTAATTTGCTGGCATAGAGTTGCTCACAATATGTTCTTATAACTGCTTGTATTTATTTGGTGTTGGTTGTGATCTCTCCTCTTTCATTCATGATTTTGTTGACGGGTCATTTCTCTTCTTTTTGATAAATCTGGCCAGGGGTTTATCAATCTTGTTAATTCTTTCAAAGAACCAGCTCCTAGTTTCGTTGATCTGTTCTATTGTTCTTTTGGTTTCTATTTCATTGATTTCTGCTCTGATATTTATTATTTTTCTTCTCCTGCTCGGTTTAGGCTTTATTTGCTGTTCTTTCTCCAGCTCCTTTAGGTATAGGGTTAGGTTCTGCATTTGAGACCTTTCTTGTTTCTTGAGAAAGGCTTGTATTGCTATATACTTTCCTCTTAGGACTGCCTTTGCTGTGTCCCAAAGATTTTGATCAGTTGTGTTTTCATTTTCATTGGTTTCCATGAATGTTTTTAATTCTTCCTTAATTTCCTGGTTGACCCATTCATTCTTTAGTAGGATGCTCTTTAGCCTCCATATATTTGAGTTCTTTCCAACTTTCCTCTGTGATTGAGTTCTAGTTTCAAAGCATTGTGGTCTGAAAATATGCAAGGAATGATCCCAATCTTTTGGTACCAGTTGAGACCCTATTTTTGACCTAGGATGTGATCTATTCTCGAAAATGTTCCATGGGCCCTAGAGAAAAATGTGTATTCCATTACTTTGGGATGGAATGTTCTGAATATGTCTGTGAAGTCCATTTGGTCCAGTGTGTCATTTAAAGTCTTTATTTCCTTGTTGATCTTTTGCTTAGATGATGTGTCCATTTCAGTAAGTGGGGTGTTAAATTCCCCCACTATTATTGTATTGTTGTCGATGTGTTTCTTTGCTTCTGTTATTAATTGCCTTATATAATTTGCTGCTCTCATGTTAGGGGCATAGATATTTACAATTGTTAGAACTTCTTGTTGGATAGGCCCTTTAAGTAGGATATAGTGTCCTTCCTCATCTCTTATTACAGTCTTTGGTTTAAAATTTAATTTGTCTGATAGAAAGATTGCCACCCCAGCTTTCTTTTGGTGTCCATTAGCATGGTAAATTGTTTTCCACCCCCTCACTTTCAATCTGGGGGTGTCTTTGGGTCTAAAATGAGTCTCATGCAGACAGCATATCGATGGGTCTTGTTTTTTTATCCAATCTGGTACCCTGTGTATTTGGATTGGGGCATTTAGCCCATTACATTCAGGGTACCTATTGAAAGATATGAATTTAGTGCCATTGTATTGCCTGTAAGATGACTTTTACTGTACATAGTCTGTGTTCCTTTCTGGTCTATGTTATTTCAGGCTCTCTACTTAGAGGACCCCTTTCAATATTTCTTGTAGGATTGGTTTCGTGTTTGCAAATTCCTTTAGTTTTTGTTTGTCCTGGAAGCTTTTTATCTCTCCTTCTCTTTTCAATGACAGCCTAGCTGGATATAGTATTCTTGGCTGCATATTTTTTCTCGTTCAATGCTCTGAATCTATCATTCCAGGCCTTTCTGGCCTGCCAGGTCTTTGTGGATAAGTCTGTTGCCAATCTAATGTTTCTATCATTGTAGGTTACAGATCTCTTCTCCCAAACTACTTTCAGGATTTTCTCTTTGTCTCTGAGACTCGAAAGTTTTACTATTAGATGTCGGGTTGTTGACCTATTTTTATTGATTTTGAGAGGGGTTCTGTGTGCCTCCTGGATTTTGATGCCTGTTTCTTTCCCCAAATTAGGTAAGTTCTCAGGTATAATTTGCTCCAATATGCCTTCTGGCCCTCTCTTTCTTCTTCTGGGATGCCAATCATTCTAATGTTGTTTCGTCTTATGGTATCGCTTATCTCTCAAATTCTGCCCTCGTGATCCAGTAGTTGTTTATCCCTCTTTCTCTCAGCTTCTTTATTTTCCATCATTTGGTCTTCTATATCACTGATTCTGTCTTCTGCCTCATTTTTCCCTGCAGTTAGCTCCCCCATGTTTGATTGCACCTCATTAATAGCCTTTTTGATTTCAACTTGATTAGATTTTAGTTCTTTTATTTCTCCAGAAAGGGTTTCTCTAATGTCTTCCATGCTTTTTTCAAGCCCAGCTAGTATCTTCAAAATCATGATTCTGAACTCTAGTTCCGACATCGTACTAATGTCCGTATTGAGTAGGTCCCTGGCAGTTGGTGGTACCTCTTGTTCTTTTTGTTGAGGTGATTTTTTTCCGTCCTGTCATTTTTTCCAGAGGGGAACAGATGAATGAGAGAACAAAATGCTAACAGGGTAACAATGTCTCCAGAAAATATACTCTAAACAAATCAGAAAAGACCTGAACCAGGGAGAAAAGAAAGGGAATGAGAAAAAAAAAGAAAAAAAGAAAAGGAAAAAGATAAAAACAAACAAAAACAGAACAAAACAAAAACAGAATGGGATCAAATATGATCAGGCTGGTGCATAGATCAGTGCCACACACTAGATTTTTGGTGTATTTTGGTCTTTTAGAAGGAAGTACCTCTCAAAATTTTAAAGAAAGAAAAATTTATATATGTACAAAAATAAGGATTGATAAGATAAAGGGATGGAATATGAATGTAAAGATGAAAATTATAAAAAATTTTATAAAAGGATTTGATAAGAAGTTGTTTGAAAAAAATGAAGAGGATTTAAAAAAAGGGAGAGAATGTGATCAGGCAGTAGACTAGAACAAAGCCATACACTGAGATTTAAGGTATATTTTGATCTGTTAGAAGAAACTGTATCTCAAAATTTTAAAGAGAGAACAACTTATATATACATATGCCAAAAATAGGGTAACTACTATGAAGGGATAGAATATGACTCTAAAAATGAAAAATAAAAAGTTTTTTTAAAAAAGGGATTGATAAGATTTTGGTTGAAAAAGGGAAAAAGAAAAATTAAAAAAAAAAAACAGTTAAAGAAAAAAATTAACTTTGAAAGACTAAAAGAATCGTGGTAAAAAAGTCATGAATTCTATGTGCAGTATTCCCCTAGCTCTGGAGTTCTGCCATTCTCATTGATCGGTAAACTTGTTCTTGGCTGGCTGTTCTTGCTGATCTTCTGGGGGAGGGGCCTGTTGCCATGGTTCCCAAATGTCTTTGCCTGGAGGTGGAATTGCCCTGCTCTTGCCGGTCCGGGCTGCTCGGGTTTGCTCTTTTTTTTGGGGGGGGGTTTGCTCTTGCTAGGGTTTGCTCTGAGAAGCTTTTGTTTCCTGCAAGCTTTCAGTAGAGCTTTGGAACAGGAGAGTAAAAATGGTGGCCTCCCAGTCTCTGCCCCAGAGGAGCCGAGAACTCGAGGCCCCACTTCTCAGTGAGCCCCCAGAGAAAAGCAGTCAATCACTCCCGTCTCTGCAGTCTCTGACCGCACTCCGTGCTCACCCGACCTGTGCAAGCGTTTCTGTCTCTCTTTGGAGACTCATTCGGTGTGGAGTCTCCAAACCCAGCAGATTCCTCTGGTGCGCTCCTGGGCCTTTCCTCCCAGGGGAGGAAGGGGAGTCTCCCTCGATCTGCCACTTATTGGGTCCCTGCTGAAGAGCAGTGGCCCGACTGTGCCGCGGATCACAGTTTATGACAACCCTGAGCTGAGAGCCCGCGCCTCAACTCCATCTCTGCAGCCGGCTTCCCCGCTCTGATACCTGGGAGCTCTGCCACACTCAGGCACCCCCGGTCTTTCTGTGACCCCAAGGGTCCTGAGACCACACTGTCCCGCGAGGGTTCCACCCCCTGCTTAGCCACTGGAGCAACGTCCCTCAGCAGAGCCGACTTCTAAAGTTCTGATTTTGTGCTCTGCGGCTCTATCACTTGCCAGAAGCAGCCAACAGAGGCCCCCTGCCCCGCCATCTATCCTCCCGAATATCGCCTCTGATTCACTTCTCCGCATGTCCTACCTTCCAGAAAGTGATCGCTTTTCTGTTCAGACAGTTGTTGCTATTCTTTTCTTTGATCTCCTGTTGAGTTCGTAGGTGTTCAGAATGGTTTGATCCCTACCCAGCTGAATTCCTGAGACCAGACAAAATCCAGGTCTCCAAGTCCTCCGCCATCTTGCTCCCTCTTTTCCCCTTTCTTAAGAATATTTTTTTTGAGAAATATTTTTATAATACTAAACTCATCAAACAAATTGTTTCTATGATTCTTTTAATAGGTTAAAGAATTTTATTTACTTATTTTTTAAAGATTTTATTTATTTATTTGACAGAAAGAGCAAGAGAGCACAAGCAGGGGCAACAGTAGAGGGAGAGTGAGAAGCTGGCTCCTCGACAAGCAGGGAGCCCAATGAGGGGCTCAATCCCAGGACCCTGAGATCATGACCTGAGCCAAAGGCAGACGCTTAACCATCTGAGCCACCCAGTTGCTCCAAGAATTTTAGATGCTGGAAAATTCTGTATCTTCTCAATTTCAATCCTTTGTGTTATAAATTTCCCAAATTAAAAAATAAGAGTCCTTAAAAATATTCTTTCCATAGAGGTGCCTAGGTGACTCAGTTGGTTAGACCTCTTACTCTTGATTTCAGCTCAGGTCATGATCTCAGGGTCCTGAGATCCAGCTCTGCTTCAGGCTGAAACCTGAGAGTAGAGCCTGCTAGATTCTCTCCCTCTCCCTTTGCCCCTCCCCCCCAATGCATGCTAGTGCACACATGTGCTCTCTCTTTCCCTCAAATTAAAATAAAATAAAATAAAATAAATAAAATAAAATAAAATAAAATAAAATTCTTTCCATGGTTTGAAATAGCACAAAACATAATTACAGAATTTAAAAATTAGAACACTATGCATAATTTGAGCTTTCCTTCTAATCTATCCTTTTTGCTTTAGTAGGATAAATTTAAATATTTTTTCTTGGTAAGTTTTGTTGTCATTATGTGCACTTCTACCAAAATTTTTAAAGATAACTTTTTTGGTACTCTAGTAATTGAATAGTTTGATCACAAATTATAAACTGAATTTGAACAAAATCCAACCAAAATTTATACAACTGATTTACAAAATTCATTCACTATCAAGGAAGAAGATTGAGATTTATGTAAAATTAGTTCTTCAAAATCTGACATACTTCTAAATTTTGATTGATGGTGGATAGTAAAAAGGCAAAGGACATACTTCAACATGCTAAAGTTTTTTTTTAATTATTCAATATCTGCTACATCACAAATACGAGTTTAGCTACCCTTTGAATATATTGCTTTTGACAACTATAGATTCTACTTGGATTGATGTAATGTTGAAGCTTGTTTTGATGCTTTTGTGAATTATGTTTATAGTGCAGCAAATTGCAAGTATATTTCTGCTTCTTACTCTTCCTTTTATAGAATGATGGTTGTTTTTTCATGGTACTGTGCTCCATCAAAATTTGTACTTTTATTTGCATCATAAAAACAAGTTACTTTATCTTCAGCGCTTATCTTTTAAACCGAATTTGTGGTAGCATACACAGTACTGCTAGATATTTCATTTTCAGTGGAAAGAACTTCCTAAAGTTTATTCTATGAACTGGAAGAGAAAAAGGCATCTAATGATCCTTCTATTTATTGCATCTTAAACTGTTGCAGTTAATCTAGCTAGCACGACCATTTTATTTCCTTTATCCACACAAGACAACTTGGAGTGAAAATGGGCAAAATTAATATAGAGCACAGTTATTTGAGCTTAATGAAAAGTCATGCAACTTCTGAATTGACAGGTGTGTTGCGTTATTGTCTCAGGTGCAATGTTCTTAAACTGATGACTAACTATTTAAGCAGATGCTGACGTCTTCAGTTTTGTGTCATCAAGTTCATGGGGTCAGTTATACGACTGTCATGTTAGATGGTAAATGTTTAAAAATAGTTTTTATAAGTAAGTTCATATTATACATTAATTTCTAATAATGGAACTTTCTAGAAATGGAAACTCAGTAACTTGTCATGAAACACGCACCTCTCTTTTTGTAGCTCATACCTGTTGAAACAATTCATTTACAAAATAAAGCATTACAATATAATTAAATGCATGCGTATTTGTAGATTTATTCCATTCACAAATGACCAAACCACTGCAATAAAAGAGTTCATATTACTCTCAGCAAGACTGGTTGCTTGACCTCTATTCACTGAACCTATTTCATGTGTACCTAACTTATTCATTTCCCACTTTCCCCCCTGATGCTACAGACTGGCTAGTACAACAAATACGAAGAGCATCAGACACTTCCTTTACATCCAGCCTAAACCAGCAGTTACCTATCCTAGCTACTCATGTCAAAATATGCTGTTTTGTCAGCAAGAATCCTCTATGCTGTCCTTGAAAAAAATTATTATATTGTGTCTGAAAAGTTAGCAGAAGAGAGAGAAATTATTGTCTTTCATATTTAACCGTCTGTTAAAGTGAAAACATTGTTAGCTGCACATCTGTTTCACCCTTTACCAGATGAGATTATGGACAAAGGTAGAAATAAAAAAGGTGCATCTATCAAAACCATCCCTATTCCTTTAATGCAGGGTTTTTTTTCCATACAAGAAAGATAGTTTGTTCTTTCTTATGCAGATAAGAAAAGTACCTGTTCAAAGGTGGATAGGTGACCCAAAACAAGGAGGCAGCTCTGCCCTGTGGGAGTACTGGGGGATACAGTTTGCATCTCTTGCTACCCTATCATCCCTTAGGGTGTTGCCTTCACTGCGTGGTTGAAGCTGGTTGATGATCACCATCCACATTTGAGCCTGCAGTAAGGGAAAAAGGAAGAAAGTGCAGGAAAAGGAGTAATACCAAAGTTTTGCACATCATTTCTGCTTATATTCCATTTGAAAGAATATATAGTCTTGGCTACCCTTAGATGTGAATAAGACTAAGAAATATAGGCTGGGAAAAGTTGTGGGGAAACAACCACAGACTTAAATACCAAGACCGTACCAATGACATGAACTGCACTATCAAAAGGAAGGTAGGAGAATCCTTACCAGCCAAGCCTCAGAAACACATTATATTAAATATTTTACTTTATACATAAATATGTCCAAGGGCCCCTACAACATTTTTCTCCAGGTTTATTGCAGTCATTAAAAATAATACAGTAGCATTTCTTTTGGATTTTTCACTTTTTAACCAAGGACACCAGGACAAGGATGAACAAGGACAGTTTGGGGAGAACGGGGATGTTGTTCCCTCTAGCTGTTAAGGATGGCAGTGGGAAAGAAACTTGCATTTACTTAGGTCCTAGTACATAGCTGCACTAGGACAATTACTTTAAATTTGCAGTTTACTTTGTCTTCTCAACAATCCAAGCATGTCAGTATTATTATCCTCAATTTATATATGGATAAACTGAAAAGATAGGTGACTTTCTTTATTTTTTTAAGATTTTTAATTTATTTATTTGACAGAGAGAGACACAGCGAGAGAGGGAACACAAGCAGGGGGAGTGGGAGAGGGAGAAGCAGGCTTCCCGCTGAGCAGGGAGCCCGATGCGGGGCTCGATCCCAGGACCCTGGGGTCATGACGTGAGCTGAAGGCAGACGCTTAACAACTGAGCCACCCAGGCGCCCTAAGGATAGGTGACTTTCTGAAGGGCTTGAAATATAATATATATTATTGGTAATGGCAATTCAGGTATTTGTATGTCCATTTTTATTATAGCAAATGGTCAAAAAATAATTCATTGAGGAATATACTTTCTTCTGCTGTGATATTATGTTGATATCTCAACCCCTATTACCAATCATGGCATCATTTAAATTTTTTATTGAAGTATAATTCACATATAGTGTTGTACTAGTTTCAGGTGTACAATATAGTGATTCAACAATTCTATACATTACTCAGTGCTCATCAAGAGAAGTGTACTCTTAATCCCCTCCACCTGTTTCATCCATCCCCCACCACCTCCTCTCTGGTGACTACCAGTTTGTTCTCTGTATTTAAGAGTCTGTCTTTTTGTTTATCTCTTTTTAGTTTGTTAATTTGTTTTGTTTCTTAAATTCTATGTATGAGTGAAATCACATGGTATTTGTCTTTCTCTCACTGACTCACTTCACTTAGCATTATACCCTCTAGATCCATCCATGTTGTTGCAGATGACAAGATCTCATTCATTTTTATGGCTGAGTAATAATCCAGTGTGTGTGGATGTGTGTGTGTGTGTGTGTGTGTGTGTGTGTGTGTGTGTGTGTATTACATCTTCTTTATTCATATCATCCAGTAATTCCACTACTGGATATTTACCTAAAGAAAATAAAAACACTAATTTGAAAAGATATGTGCACCCCTCTGTTGATTGCAGCATCATTTACAAAAGCCAAGCTATGGGACCAATCATGACCTCATTTTGATGCTTCCTCATCCCTCGCTCATCTCCAGCCATGACATTTATAACTAAATCCGAAGTCTTGTCCATGGCCTGGGATAGTTGAAGTAACTTCCCAACTTGTTTTCTCACTTAAAACTTCAGCTCCCTGAAGTGTATGTTTTTTAAGCCGTAGCCATACTGACCTTTGTAAAATGGAAATCCACTCAGAGCCCTCCTCTTCTGAATGTTTCTTGAATCCCTTTGCCATGCTCTCTAGGTTCTTCTCCATATGCCTTCTGCTTGAGCCATCCTGTGCTGCTTACAGATCTCTGAATATATTTCTCTGAGGATGTGTCCTTAATCTAAAGCAGCCATCCTTTCCTAGTAATGTCTTTGGGAAAATCCCTACTCATAGTTCAGGTCTTGCTTTCTTCACTCCTCCCTCTGGGAAGCCTTCCCCAGCTCGCTCTGACAGAATGAGGTCCTTGTTCTTTCACACGTGCAGAGCAGATTCCACATTCCTTAGTCATAACACTCTTCTCATTGAATTGCTCTTAGTATTACCACTAATTGCAAAGCACTTACTAAATTCCAAACATTGAACTAAGTCCTATATGTCTTTATGCACATTGGGTTATTTAATTCTCACAATAGCCCAGTGAGTCATGTCCTTTTAGTGTCCCCCATTCTACAGATGAACAGGCTCAAGAGAAGCAAAGGGGATTGCCCAAAGTTAAATGATCAGTTGATCAAGCCAGGAAATGAATGGAAGTCAGTGTACTTAAAGTTGTGTTTAAGCTATTATGTAATCCTGACTCTCCTGTGGGACTTTGTACTTGAGAATAGGGACAATGTAGTATTTATAATCAGTCTCCAGCCTAGCAGAATGTCTAGTATATAATGTGTGTTTAATGAATATTTGTTGAATAAGTGAATAAGATGCTTATCAAGTTATGGTAAAATATGTTTTATATGATAATAACTGAGTAAGAAAATAATTCAGTTAATTAGGATAAGTTTAGTTATAAATGCCACCTATCACTAAGATTTATTTTTTTCTCTGACTACTTAGAATCTTGTTAAAGGAGTTGCCTTCCAAGTGCTCTAGTTTTTCTGTGCAAAGATTGTGAAGGCAAAGTGTTAGGTGATTATTCTGACAAAATTATCAGGTGGAGGGGATCCTGTGCCAACCTGCTACTCTAAGCTCTGTGCTTTCACATTCTCATTTATGAGTAGTATCAGGAGTAGCTGAAGTAAGAGTTTGCCTTTCCTTCTGAAGCTGTTTGTGAAACTGATGGTCTGGAGTCAGTGTGACAAAAACAAATGCTGTTTTCCCATCTTGTTTAAAAAAAAATTCCTTAAAACTAGTGTTAAGAACCAAACTCATAAGCAGGCACTTTGGAAGGATTCAAATAGTCCTCACCTCAAGGTGCCTTTTTACTATTAACTAGAAACATGTACGTCCAGACATCTATTTACTGTGCAAGACATGATGTCAAGGTCAGAATTGCTAAGAAAATACTGAGTGGGGAGTGATGACTTCTGATGAGAGAGAAGACTTCCTGCAGTGGGAGGGATCTGGTCTGCATACTGGAAATACAAGACTTAGTGGGTGCAGGGCAGTGCGAACAGCACTCCAGGAGAACTCCACCATATCAGCAGAAAAGCAGAAATCGCAGGGAAATTTGGAACAGGGAGAGGAACAACGGATGGTTAGAGTATAGGTGAAATGTAAAGAAATTTGATAGGAAGGATATGGGTATTAAAGCTAATGAAGCAGTGGAGGGTGGAGGAAGAGATGTGGCAGATTATTTCTTACATGCTAGGGAAATGCAGATTTAAACAAAATTATATAATTATGTATATGTGTTATAGTTATGAAGCGATAATATGCATGGTATACAAAATGTACTGATTTTCAAGATAGAACATAAACATACATACTCATCAGTAACTTAGGGTTAAACCCAAATATTCAGCATAAGATTTTTCTGAATCATCCTTAATGCACAGCAGTGATCAGTATACAAAACATAAGTTGAACCATTGAAAGTATTTTGTATGGCGGGCGCCTGGGTGGCTCAGTCGTTAAGCGTCTGCCTTCGGCTCAGGTCATGATCCCAGGGTCCTGGTATCAAGTCCCACATTGGGCTCCCTGCTCGACAGGAAGCCTGCTTCTCCCTCTCCCACTCCCCCTGCTTGTGTTCCTGCTCTCGCTATTTCTTTGTCAAATAAATAAATAAAATCTTCAAAAAAATTTAAAAAATGTATTTTGTATGGCACATTTAAAAAGATTTTCTCCATCCTATTTTTTTTATTATGTTATGTTAGTTACCATACAGTACATCATTAGTTTTTGATGTAGTGTTCTGCACAGCAAAGGAAACAGTCAACAAAACCAAGAGGCAACCCGCAGAATGGGAGCAGATATTTGCAGATGACATTACAGATAAAGGGCTGGTATCCAAGATCTATAAGGAACTTCTCAAACTCAACACCCAAAAAACAAATAAGTCAAAAAATGGGCAGAAGACATGAACAGACACTTCTCCAAAGAAGACATACAAATGGCTAACAGACACATGAAAAAATGTTCATCATCATTAGCCATCAAAGAAATTCAAATCAAAACTACATGGATACCACCTTACACCATTTAGAATGGGAAAAATTAACAAGGCAGGAAAAAACAAATGTTGGCGAGGTTGTGGAGAAAGAGGAACGCTCTTACACTGTTGGTGGGAATGGAAGTTGGTACATCCTGTCTATTCTTTAAGAATCCCAACATTGCACATCTTCACAGTTGTGTTATTGAACAAGTTACCTTATCTTAGCTTGAATTTATCTTAGTTTATATTTATCTTAGTTTATATCAGTTACCTATTTGTTGACTTTTTCATTGTTGTCATTGTTGTTATTGCACACTTAAAGTGTGAGTAAAGCCATCAATTGTTATAAAATTTGTTCACATTATTTGGGGGGAACTTAGTAAATGGGAAAGTATCTCCATGGATTCTATTATTAGGGAAAACATAATAGATAAAAGAGTTCCTTCTCTTCACCCTGTTAAATTTCACTCCTTCAGCTTTTGCCTTGCAACCTTCCTCCATTAGCCCTTCCCAGTGTCTTCTCCACCATGCACATCACAGGGCAGCGAGGCTGGAAGAACCCTTACTGCAAGCTGACTGAGCTCTGGGCAGTAGTAACAATCTCTCCCAGGTGATCGCAGGGCAGAGCAAGGAGGGATCCGCCAGCACTGTGTTGTCCAGTATCGGAGCTACTAGCCACATGTGGCTATTTAAATTTAAATTGATTAAAACTAAACAAATGAAAATTCTTTAGTTCCAGCCACATTTCCAGTGCCCAGTAGCTACAGATATCAGATGGCTCTGATTTGTAGAGCATTTCTATCACTGAAGAAAATTCTCTTGGACAGTGTTGGACTCTCATGTTAGACCTGACTGTAATACTAAGGTGTTAAATAATCTTCCATCAATTATCTCTTCTCTCTGGGCCTCATTTTTCTTTATATAACACTCTCATAAAAGTGATAACACTGGCTTTACTTGCCTGAGAGAGGCTACAAAAAAATGTCAGCTAAAAATTACTATAAAATGACAGGGGTCACTATATCATTTTGGGGGTCTCGTGATGTTGATGGCAGGGTTTTGAATCCTGCACTGATTTTCTTTTAGGTCTGCATCATTACATCTCAAATGAAACATTTTGGGGACTGTTAATATGGAGGGTGCCAACATGATTTATGTTGTGTTTTGTTCACTCTTCATTGGGGGGGAAAGTATTTAGACTAGGGATTTGTACTTATCATTGGATGAGATTGCTCAGAAATGGCTAGAATGTGAAGTTAAGTCTAGAAGTTGAGCAGCAGGTTGATAACTATTCTTTGAATAGTACCTTTGTCTACACATTTATAATGCAAAACACTGAATTAACATAAAACATACTGGGTTTCTTTCAGGGATGTTTAAACAAGTCTTTGTTCCATGACATGCCATGATAGCAGGTGGAAATGGATATCTACTCCTATTTTATTCTCATGTAAGAAATGGAAAGGCTTGCCCAAGACTGAAGATAAATTGCTCTGATTTATTTATTTTTTTAAAAGATCCCCATTGTCTGATTTTCCTGTCAACACATAACATCGATAGGACAGTAGAACTTCAGACAGCATCTGAACCCCTGTGATTTTCCATGTTAGAACTTATGGTGATAAAGAGGTCTCTTGCCGGGGAAACTTTCTCACTTTCTGTGAAATGTAGAGGAGGTAGTTGACTAAGTTGAAGATAGAAGTTTTTCTGCTCATTTTGGAATATGAATTTTGCATTAGAACATTAGCTTATTTATTCAACCATTTGACCAATATGGATTGAGTGCATACCACATACCATTTACTGTACAATTCACTGGCAATAAAATGGTGAGAAAGGGAAAAAAAAATCTCTGCTCTTGGGCAGCCTCCAGGCTCATGTATGAGACATATGATTAAGCAAGCAGTTACAATCCAGTGCGACCAAGGTCATTGCAATGACAACAGGAAGACAGAGAGCCATCAGAATAGCCTTCAATGAAGAAACTCCAAAGATGAAGTTTTTCAAGGAAGGAACAAAGATTGGTGTTCCAGAGAAAGAAGATCATATGAATGAGCTCAGAGAAAAAGCAGAGAGCTTGGGGTGTGTGTGTGTGTGTGTGTGTGTGTGTGTGTGTGTGTGTGTGTGTTAGAGGAGAGAGATTTTGCTGAGAGCTAACACTGAAGTTGGCAAGAGCATGACTCCATGCAAAGGAAGTTGGGGAAATTTCAGTGTGTTGTAAGGAGGGGAGTGGCAGAACAGAATTGCATTTTAGAAAGATGGCTCCACCAAAAGTGTCTTCTGTTATTGCCACACTAAACAGCGATAGGAACAGTCAGTACAGAGCAATCAAAACTAAATGCACTGAATAGACCCCCATGCTTGAGAGATGAGGTGATACAGTTTGTTTAATGATGTATACATACATAACACACAGGCATGTGCAGACATAGATCTAGGCCAGAATTACTCATCAGTCATCACATGTCACTTGTTTATTGAGCATTTAGCATGTGCCCACAGTTCCACATAGAGTGTCTTATCCTCAGAAAATCCCTCTGGTCTAGCTATTGTTGTTTATAAATCAGAGAAAACTGAGCTCAGAAGGGATAAGCAAGTTGCCTGGACCTCTCTATTAATGCAGCCCTCTTTTTTTTTTTTTTTTAAGAACCAGAAAATTCATTAGTTTTTGGTCCTTATCAGGATATTTTCTTTTTTTTAATTTAAATTCAATTAGCCAACATATAGAACATCATTAGTTTCCAATGTAGAGTTCAGAATTCATCAGTTGTGTATAGCACCCAGTGCTCATCAGATCATGTGCCAGAAGTCTATATTGTGTCTACCACAATATGCTCCTTTGTTGTCTAACCAAGAGAACTAATATGAACCATTTTTGAGGTTTGATAAATTGAAAAAGCAAAAACAAATTAAATCAGTTTTTACCTCCCAACGTATAAAAAGAGGTTGTCAACCAGCCAAATGCCTGAGACATCAGTCTAATGCATTCTGCTACTAGGGAGGCCTGAAGTTCCCCAGAAGGGAAGAGTTCTTTTCCTTTAACTTCCCCATGCCTCTCAAAAGCTGGTTTTTAAATATCTCAATGAGCCCACAGATAATTTCCTTATATTCTAGCCTTCTCTCTTACCTCACAGTTTTTCAATAAAACATTTGAAAACTGAGGCTGTTCTGGAAATGGAATTGATCCTGGAAGTGTTAACCACTCTCCTTTTGGTTTGAATTCAACAGTTTTACATACAAAGCAGAAAAGATACATAGACATGAAGCTCTATTCATTGGTTTAAAAAATTAGACAACCTCCCTCTCCCTCTCTGTCTCTCTGTCTCTCTCTCTCTCTCACTCTCTCTCTCTCATACACACCCTGCCATTTGAGGAAGAGGAACTGTGAAGCAGAAATTAGGAGAATGACTTTCTATAATAAACATTTTCTGGTTTTAGTCCTGGCTCTTTGCCAACACTGGTAGTATCAAATAACTGGAGTATCATTCATATGTGCATTTGTACACTTAGGCATTTCCAACTTCTCTTCCAAGGAGCATTTCTTTGATCCTAACATCGAACCTGGGAATATTATTAATGTGGGTTGGGCTTGTGAGGTGAAAATTCTGCTCAATGACCACAATAAAATGGATTTTGCTACAAAATAGCTGCTTAGCTTGGTACTCTCAAAGAAAATAATGCCCAAAGAAGAGTTTTCTCGTAGTACAAGAGGATGGCATTTTGGAGTCTCCAGCTGGAATGCCTGATGGCTTTTCTTAATATTTTTTCTAATTTTTTAGTCCTACACTTCTATTTGCCTTGCCATTCTAACAGTAGACTGCCCCATGTCAAAGGACATCACTTCATAAATACTTGTATTTTCAGTAGTTTGTAACTCATTTTCTAGTTCTTTATTTTTCCCTTACAATTAATGTATTTATTACAGAAAATTTAGAAGGTATTTCAAAGTAAAAATAACATTGAAAAAATTCCCCAGAGATAGTTTTGCTATTATCTTTCTCTCACTGAGTTTCTCTCTCTGTGCATGCATATTATATATGCACATGCATTTCTCATATACATCCTCTCTCTTTCCACACACACACACACAAGCATATATCACACACATGTCTCTTAATAGGTTCTTCTTATAAATATTTTCAGTTACCTTTTTTCTCAATTACCAATACAACATAGATTCAACTGAGTTACTACTATATGCCAGGAATTTTTCTAAACAAAATTCTAGAATAGTAAATGAGAAAGAGCAGTTGTTCCTAATGGGGTCTAATAGATAACATGAAATATTGAATAATAAGTGATACATACATCATTTTAGCCTTCTCAGTTACTTTTTCTGATGATTACATACTCTATATGTATTATGTATTTTTTTTGCTATTTGAAAAATGTTACAGTGAATATCCTTATAGATAACTCTGTAATACATCTATATTTATTTGATTCAATTTTTCTTTTTACCTAGACATTATTTTTTAGAGCAGTTTCAGGTTTAAAGAAAAATTGAGTTCAGAGAGTTCCCATGTAACCCTTTGTCTTCTTACCCATTAGGATAACATGTTGCATTAGTGTGGTGTACATTCCTTACAATTAGTGAAACAGTATTAACACATTATTATCCACTAAGGTCCATAGTTACAGTCAGGCTCACTCCTTGTGTTCTGCTGCTCAGTGTGTTCTGACAAAGACATGATGTCTTTATCCATGATAAGCATCCATCCTACAGGTTCGTTTACTTCCCTGAAAATGCTCTGTGTTCCACCTGTTTATCCATCCCCTGATATTTATTTTAAAAGAATATATTTCAAAGGTTTCCTTAAGTTTAGTCTTCAGTTTCTTTAAAACTTTTCATTTTATCATATTTATATTTGGTATCTTGTAATAACGAATTCACACTTCATAAATTGTCCATATTACATTGCCTCAGGCTCAGTCATTGATATGTTCAATTACTTCAAATATGTTTCCAAGAAGAGTAATATTTCATGATTGTACTTTTTATGGTAAAATTTGTTCAAATGTACAAATATTTATTTGGTATGCCTACTATATTTCAAAACTGAGGCACACCCTGGGAAATAGTGGAAATCAAGTAGAACAAAGCATTTCCCTCACAGAGTTTACAGTAATGGAAGAGACACAGGGAACCAGCAGTTACAAAACAGTGTAATGATTATATTGATGGAAGACGTTCAAAACTAAAGGGGCACAAAGGTGGAAAAGCACAACACTGAAGGGAAAACAATTAGAAGAGTGTGAGTTCATGGATGAAAGAAGGTGAGTTCCCTCTAGATGGCACTCAGATTTAAAATGGGGCCTTATGCCTTATTTATTCATTGTGTTTTTATTATAAATACAAACCATGGTGGCCAGAGGCTGCTCTTACATCTTAGGAGGGTCACTTCAAGGGACAGCAGGGTGATCAGGTATCTGCTCATCAGTCATCAATCTAGACAGTAAAGATGGAGCAAAGCAAGCTGATTCTGGGCTTGCTGTTTTGTTGGAAACAGAGTAATGCCATTCCAGATATAAAATGGGAAGGTGGCCATGTTTAATTTCCCCTTGGGTGCCCCGGTTGAAAGCAGTTGTTCCTCTTTTCAGCTCCTTTTTCCCTTTATTTGCACTTGCCTTTATCTTCTTTCGTCCTTATATTACTTAGGTCCAAATGTGATTTCCCTTTTTTAAAAAAAGTGTGCTTTTTGAATGATCTCCATGATTAACTTTATCTCTTTGAGATCTGATATTTTGCAACTAATAGGAGACAAATAACTATTAAAGTGCCACACATTTGACCTTGACTATTCATAGTTATGATTCACAACAACCTCTTTTTTTAAGATTTTATTTATTAGAGAAAGAGTGAGAGTGAGAACGTGAGAGGGGTGAGGATCAGAAGGAGAAGCAGACTCTCCCCCTGCGCAGGGAGCCCGATACGGGACTTGATCCTGTGACTCCAGGAGTATGACCTGAGCTGAAGGCAGTCGCTTAATGATCTGAGCCACCCAGGCACTCCTCACGTAAACCTCTTGAGATGAAGTTTGTTATCTCTATTTTAGAGAAATCAGAGACCCAATACAAGTAAGGATGTGTGCTCAAGTATGCAGCCAGAATCTGTGTTCATGTCTATTGACACAAAGTCCAGATCTCTTAGTACCAATTCTATTTCTACTAAACTACTTTCCATGGCAGTTAAGAGAGAGGGAGAGGAGAAGTCCCACGGGGCACCGAAATTTCTCACTTAGAAGCCATGTATTATATCACTAGTTGATATGGAATTCACAGGAGAAAGAAGATTTTCATGGGAAAGAAATAAAACTTTGTTTTTATTTTGAAATGATATTGGTGAGCAGTAGCAATATATTGAGATGAAGATGTTCAATAGAAAATTGGCCAAACCATGTTTGTTCTCTATAGTTAAGACTCTGTTTTTTGGGGAGGCGGAGCAAGATGGCGGAGGAGTAGGAGACCTAGATTTCGTCTGGTCTCAGGAATTCAGCTGAATAGGGATCAAACCATTCTGAACACCTACGAACTCAATAGGAGATCGAAGAGGAGAGTAGCAACAACTCTCTGAACAGAGAAGTGACCACTTACTGGAAGGTAGGACGTGCAGAGAAGTGAATCCAAGGCGATATTCGGGAGGATAGACGGCGGGGGAGGGGCCTCCGCCGGCCGCTTCTGGCAAGTGATAGAGCCGCGGAGCACAAAATCGGAACTGTTAGAAGTCGTCTCCGCTGAGGGACGTTGCTGCAGTGGCTAAGCAGGGGGTGGAATCCTCCCGGGACAGTGTGGTCTCAGGACCCTTGGGGTCACAGAAAGACCGGGGGTGCCTGAGTGCGCCAGAGCTCCCAGGTATCGGAGCGGGGAAGCCGGCTGCAGAGACGGAGCCGAGATGCAGGCTCTCAGCTCGGGGTTGCCATAAACTGTGATCCGTGGCCCAGTCAGGCCACTGCTCCTCCAGCAGGGACCCAACAAGCGGCAGACCTGGGGAGACTCCCCTTCCTTCCTGGGGAGGAGTGGCGCGGGAACGCACCGCAGGGATCTGCTGGGTTTGGAGATTCCACACGGGGTCAGGTGCCAGAGATAGCAACGCTCGGTCACAGGCCGGGTGACCACGGAGTGCGGCCAGAGACCGGGGACACGGGAGTGACTGCTTTTCTCTGGGGGCGCACTGAGGAGCGGGGCCCCGAGTTCTCAGCTCCTCCGGGTGGAGATTGGGAGGCCACCATTTTTGCCCTGGTCCTCCAAGGCTGTACCGAGAGCTTGCAGGGAACAAAAGCTCCTGAGAGCAAACCCGAGCAGCTTGCTTAGCCCGGACCGACAAGGGTGGGGCAATTCTGCCTCTGGCAAAGACATTTGGGAACCACGGCAACAGGCCCCTCCCCCAGAAGATCAGCACGAACAGCCAGCAAGCCAAGACCAAGTTTACCGATCAAGGAGAACGGGAGAACTCCAGCGCTAGGGGAATACTGCGCATAGAATTCATGGCTTTTTTTTTACCATGATTCATTAGTTTATCAAAGTTAATTTTTGTTAACTGTATTTTTTTTATTTTTCTTTTTCCCTTTTTCAACCAACATCTTATAAATCCCTTTTTAAAAAAAAATTTTTTTTTATTTTTCATTTTTAGAGTCATATTTTATCCCTTTATAGTAGTTACCCTTATTTTTGTCATATATATATAAGTTGTTCTCTCTTTAAAATTTTGAGATACAATTTCTTCTAACAGATCAAAATATACCCTAAATCACTAGTGTATGGCTCTGTTCTAGTCTCCTGCCTGATCACATTCTCTCCCATTTTTCTTTTTTTTTTCTTAAATCTTTCTTTTTTCAAACAACTTCTTATCAAGTCCTTTTATAAAATCTTTTATAATTTTCATCTTTACAGTCATCTTCCATCCCTTCATTGTATCAACCCTTATTTTGTACACATATGTCTTTCTTCCTTTAAAATTTTAGGAGGCACTTTTTTCTAACAGACCAAAATACGTCCAAAATCTAGTGTGTGGCACTGATCTGTGCACTAGCCTGATCATATTTGATCATATTCTGCTTTTTTTGTATTGTTCTGTTTTTGTTTTTATCTTTTTTTCTTTTTTTTTTCCTCTTTCTTTTTTCTTTCTTTCCCTTTCTTTTCCCCTGGATTCAGGTCTTTTCTGATTTGTATACAGTATATTTGCTGGGGACGTTGTAAACCTGTTAGCATTTTGTTCTCTCATTTATCTATTCTCCTCTGGACAAAATGACAAGACGAAAAAAATCACCTCAGCAAAAAGAACAAGAGGTAGTACCGTCAGCCAGGGACCTACTCAATACGGACATTAGTACGATGTCGGACCTAGAGTTCAGAATCATGACTTTAAAGATACTAGCTGGGCTTGAAAAAAGCGTGGAAGTTATTAGAGAAACCCTTTCTGGAGAAATAAAAGAACTAAAATCTAACCAGGTCGAAATCAAAAAGGCTATTGATGAGGTGCAATAAAAAATGGGGGCACTAACTGCTAGGATAAATGAGGCAGAAGAGAGAATCAGTGATATAGAAGACCAAATGATGGAAAATAAAGAGGCTGAGAAAAAGAGAGAGAAACAACGACAGGATCACGAGGGCAGAATTCGAGAGATAAGTGATACGATAAGACAAAACATTAGAATAATTGGGATCCCAGAAGAAGAAGAAAGAGAGAGAGGGGCAGAAGGTATATTGGAGCAAATAATAGCAGAGAACTTCCCTAAAGTGAGGAAGGAAACAGGCATTAAAATCCAGGAGGCACAGAGAACCCCTCTCAAAATCAATAATAATAGGTCAACAACCCGACATCTAGTAGTAAAACTTACGAGTCTCAGAGACAAAGAGAAAATCCTGAAAGCAGCTCGGGAGAAGAGATATGTAACCTACAATGGTAAAAATATTAGATTGGCAACAAACCTATCCACAGAGACCTGGCAGGCCAGAAAGGACTGGCAAGATATCTTCAGAGCACTAAACGAGAAAAATATGCAGCCAAGAATACTATATCCAGCTAGGCTGTCATTGAAAATAGAAGGAGAGATAAAAAGCTTCCAGAACAAACAAAAACTAAAGGAATTTGCAAACACGAAACCAGCCCTCCAAGAAATATTGAAAGGGGTCCTCTAAGCAAAGAGAGAGCCTAAAAGCAGCAAAGATCAGAAAGGAACACAGACAACATACAGTAACAGTCACCTTCCAGGCAATACAATGGCACTAAATTCATACCTTTCAATAGTTACCCTGAATGTAAATGGGCTCAATGCCCCAATCAAAAGACACAGGCTATCAGATTGGATTAAAAAACAAGACCCATCAATATGCTGTCTGCAAGAGACTCATTTTAGACCCAAAGACACCCCCAGATTGAAAGTGAGGGGGTGGAAAACCATTTACCATGCTAATGGACACCAAAAGAAAGCTGGGGTGGCAATCCTTATATCAGACAAATTAGATTTTAAAACAAAGACTGTAATAAGAAATGAGGAAGGACACTATATCCTACTTAAAGGGTCTATCCAACAAGAAGATCTAACAATTGTAAATATCTATGCCCCTAACATGGGAGCAGCCAATTATATAAGGCAATTAACAACAAAAGCAAAGAAACACATTGACAACAATACAATAATAGTGGGGGACTTTAACAACCCCCTGACTGAAATGGACAGATCATCTAAGCAAAAGATCAACAAGGAAATAAAGACTTTAAATGACATACTGGAACAAATGGACTTCACAAACATATTCAGAACATTTCATCCCAAAGCAACGGAATACACATTCTTCTCTAGTGCCCATGGAACATTCTCCAGAATAGATCGCATCCTAGGTCACAAATCAGGTCTTAACCAGTACAAAAAGATTGGGATCATTCCCTGCATATTTTCAGACCACAATGCTTTGAAACTAGAACTCAATCACAAGAGGAAAATCGGCAAGAACTCAAATACATGGAGACTAAAGAGCATCCTACTAAAGAATGAATGGGTCAACCAGGAAATTAAAGAAGAATTCAAAAAATTCATGGAAACAAATGAAAATGAAAACACAACTGTCCAAAATCTTTGGGATACAGCAAAGGCAGTCCTGAGAGGAAAGTATATAGCAATACAAGCCTTTCTCAAGAAACAAGAAAGGTCTCAAATACACAACCTAACCCTACACCTAAAGGAGCTGGAGAAAGAACAGCAAATAAAGCCTAAACCCAGCAGGAGAAGAGAAATAATAAAGATCAGAGCAGAAATCAATGAACTAGAAACCAAAAGAACAGTAGAACAGATCAACGAAACTAGGAGTTTGTTCTTTGAAAGAACAAGATTGATAAACCCCTGGCCAGACTGATCAAAAAGAAAAGAGAAATGACCCAAATCAACAAAATCATGAATGAAAAAGAGAGATCACAACCAACACCAAAGAAATACAAACAATTATAAAAACATACTATGAGCAACTGTATGCCAGCAAATTAGATAACCTGGAAGAAATGGGGGCATTCCTAGAGATGTAACAACTACAAAAATTGAACCAGGAAAAAATAGAAAACCTGAACAGACATATAACCACTAAAGAAATTGAAGCAGTCATCAAAAACCTCCCAAAAACAAAAACCCAGGGCCAGATGGCTTCCCAGGGGAATTCTATCAGACATTTCAAGAAGAATTAATACCTATTCTCCTGAAACTGTTCCAAAAAATAGAAATGGAAGGAAAACTTCCAAATTCATTTTATGAGGCCAGCATTACCTTGATCCCAAAACCAGACAAAGACCCCATCAAAAAGGAGAATTACAGACCAATATCCTTGATGAACATGGATGCAAAAATTCTCACCAAAATACTAGCCAATAGTATCCTACAGTACATTAAAAGGATTATTCACCACGACCAAGTGGGATTTATCCCTGGGCTGCAAGGTGGGTTCAACATCCGCAAATCAATCAACGTGATACAATACATTAACAAAAGAAAGAACAAGAATCATATGATCCTCTCAATAGATGCAGAAAAAGCATTTGACAAAGTACAGCATCCTTTCTTGATCAAAACTCTTCAGAGTATAGGGATAGAGGGTACATACCTCAGTATCATAAAAGCCATCTACGAAAAACCTACAGCGAATATCATTCTCAATAGGGAAAAGCTGAGAGTTTTTCCCCTAAGGTCAGGAACGCAGCAGGGATGTCCATTTTCACCACTGCTATTCAACATAGTATTAGAAGTCCTAGCCACAGGAGTCAGACAACAAAAAGAAATCAAAGGCATCCAAATCGGCAAAGAGGAAGTCAAACTCTCACTCTTTGCAGATGATATGATACTGTAGGTGGAAAACCCAAAAGACTCCACCCCAAAACTGCTAGAACTCATACAGGAATTCAGTCAAGTAGCAGGCTATAAAATCAATGCACAGAAATCAGTGGCATTCCTATACACCAACAACAAGACAGAAGAGAGACAAATCAAGGAGTCAATCCCATTTACAATTCCACCCAAAACCATAAGATACCTAGGATTAAATTTAATCAAAGAGGCAAAGGATCTGTACTCAGAAAACTATAAAATACTCATGAAAGAAATTGAAGAAGACACAAAGAAATGGAAAAACGTTCCATGCTCATGGATTGGGAGAACCAACATTGTGAAGATGTCAATGCTACCTAGAGCAATCTACACATTCAATGCAATCCCCATCAAAATACCATCCACTTTTTTCAAAGAAATGGAACAAATAATCCTAAAATTTGTATGGAACCAGAAGAGACCCCGAATAGCCAGAGGAATATTGAAAAAGAAAAGCAAAGCTGGCAGCATCACAATTCCGGACTTCCACCTCTATTACAAAGCTGTCATCATCAAGACAGTATGGTACTGGCACAAAAACAGACACATGGATCAATGGAGCAGAATTGAGAGCCCAGAAATGGACCCTCAACTCTATGGTCAACTCATCTTTGACAAAGCAGGAAAGAATGTCCAATGGCAAAAAGACAGTCTCTTCAACAAATGGTATTGGGAAAATTGGACAGTCACATGCAGAAGAATGAAACTGGACCATTTCCTTACACCACACACAAAAATAGACTCCAAATGGTTGAAAGACCTAAACGTGAGACAGGAGTCCATCAAAATCCTAAAGGAGAACACAGGTAGCAACCTCTTCGACCTCAGCCGCAGCAACTTCTTCCTAGAAACATCACCAAAGGCACGGGAAGCCAGGGCAAAAATGAACTATTGGGATTTCATCAAGATAAAAAGCTTTTGCACAGCAAAAGAAACAGTCCACAAAACCAAAAGACAACCGATAGAATGGGAGAAACTATTTGCAAATGACGTATCAGATAAAGGGCTTGTATCCAAAATCTATAAAGAACTTATCAAATTCAACACCCAAAGAACAAATGATCCAATCAAGAAATGGGCAGAAGACATGAACAGACATTTTTCCAAAGAAGACATCCAAATGGCCAACAGGCACATGAAAAAATGCTCAACATCGCTCGGCCTCAGGGAAATCCAAATCAAAACCTCAATGAGATACCACCTCACACCAGTCAGAATGGCTAAAATTAACAAGTCAGGGAACGACAGATTTTGGCGGGGATGTGGAGAAAGGGGAACCCTCCTACACTGTTGGTGGGAATGCAAGCTGGTGCAACCACTCTGGAATGCAGTATGGAGGTTCCTCCAACAGTTGAAATTAGAGCTACCATTCGATCCAGCAATTGCACTACTGGGTATTTACCCCAAAGATACAAATGTAGGGACCCGAAGGGGTATGTGCACCCCAATGTTTATAGCAGCAATGTCCACAATAGCCAAACTGTGGAAAGAGCCAAGATGTCCATCGACAGATGAATGGATAAAGAGGTGGTATATATACACAATGGAATATTATGCAGCCATCAAAAGAAATGAGATCTTGCCATTTGAATGACGTGGATGGAACTGGAGGGTGTTATGCTTAGTGAAATAAGTCAATCAGAGAAAGACATGTATCATATGACCTCACTGATATGAGGAATTCTTAATCTCAGGAACAAACTGAGTGTTACTGGAGTCGTTGGGGGTGGGAGGGATGGGGTGGCTGGGTGATAGACATTGGGGAGGGTGTGTGCTATGGTGAGCGCTGTTAATTGTGCAAGACTGTTGAATCACAGATCTGTACTTCTGAAACAAATAACGCAACATATTTTAAGAAAAAAGGAAAAGAAGAAGATAGCCGGAGAGGAAGAATGAAGGGGAGTAAGTCAGAGGGGGAGACGAACCATGAGAGATGATGGACTCTGGAAAACTAACTGAGGGTTCTAAAGGGGAGGAGTGTAGGGGGATGGGTTAGCCTGGTGATGGATATTAAAGAGGGCACATTCTGCATGGAGCACTGGTTGTTATGAACAAACAATGAATCATGGAACACTACATCAAAAACAAATGATGTAATATATGGTGATTAACATAATAAAAAAATTTAAAAAAAAGAAAATTGGCCATACACAGTCAGATTTAGACTTTCAAATTTCAGAATTAGCAGTATTTACATGGGAGAAGAAATGGTGGAAATGGATGAAATTATCCTGTTGCCCCCAACTCTGAGGCTAATGTGTAGAAGGGAAACAGGTTTACTTTATGATGATTTTTAGTTGTCTGGAGAAATTTTAACAGCATCTAATTTTCACAAATGAAAGCTAGTTTTGGTTATATGACTACTATAAATTTAAAAACTATACAGACATCAAAATTTATTGCCTAATATGTGAGAAAAGAGATAATATTGGTCATAGAGTTCAGGAGTTCTTTACTAATGACACCTATGAGAAACTGTAAGAGTGAATCAGTTAATCTCTCTAAACCTCAGAGTAATAACAGTTATTAATAACAACAGCAATAATGTGCTCAGATGGGGCCACTTGCCCCTTGCTTCCTAGGGAGTTGTAAGGATTCAAGAAATGGTTCTATATTAATAGAGCACTTGGAGTTGCTTGCATGATACATGTATTCTAAAATTTCTGGCATGGGCCTCTACTTTGCATCCTGCAGCTATTACAATAAAAAATGAGAGCACTGGGATATCACAGATGTTGAAACCTATTTGTTGAGGTACTAACAGAGCAAATGCAATATTATAAAAATCAATTAAACTCAGAACATCAAAGTAATTTCAAAGTTCAGCAGTGTCACACTGTTTCTGAATTTGAACACTGTCATTTTAAAGGAAGATGAGAAATCTAGGGCATCAGATCTTCGAATAGAAGATCTTATATGCTGTGTTAGGCTGAAAAGTCATCCTGTAGGTCAACAGAACCCCTGAAAATGTTTTAAGTATGTAAGTGACCTGCTCAGATTTAATTTATGAATGTATAATTCCAGGAGAACTTTGGAGGGGCATCAGAAACTTGTAGCGGGGGGAGAGGAGAAGCTGCCCCTCATGCGGTTCTCATTTGAGAAGGAAATAGATAATGAGTACACTAATCTGGGATTTTGGATGGACTGCAATTGTTCAAACAGTGTCTCTGGCTTGTTTGTTCTTTTTCATTTAAAAAAAATTAGACTTGGGGGTGTTTGTGTGGCTCATTTGGTTAAACGACCAACTCTTGATTTTGGCTCAGGACATGATCTCAGGGTCGTGAAATCAAGCCCCACGTCAGGCTCCATACTTAGCATGGAGCCTGCTTAATGCTCTCTGTGTCTTCCTCTCCCTCTGTCCCTTGCCTCCTCTCCCTCTTGAAAAAAATAGTAATTAAAACAAATTAAAAGTTGAAAGAATGGTACGGTGTGTACTCATATATCTCTTGTCAAATTCACCATCTGTAAACACCTTATCCTGAACTTCCCTTTTGCCAAGCCATTTGAAAATGGGTTGCAGATGTCATAACATTTCACCCACAAATACCTCAGTATGCATATTTTAAGAATGAGTGGCTTCTCTGGCATAGCCTCAGCACCTTTATGATACCCAAGAAAGTCAGCGTTAATTCAATAACATCCCCAATACACAGCCCATATAGATTACCCCAATCATCTAAAAAAAATGTCCTTTATGGCTATATTTTACTTTGTTTTTGAATTTTTTGTGTTTTTTTATTTTTATACATAATGTCCAATCAATATTCATATATTCACATTATTTCTCCTCAGTCCCTCTTGATCAAGAAACAGTCTCTTTCACTTGCATTGTTTTTCATCTCATTGCATTATTTGAGAGTCCAGGTCAGTTGTTCTTCCAAATACCTCACAGTCTAGATTTGTCTGACTGTCTCACTGGGTCAACTTAAGGCAAACATTCCAGGCAAGAACACCCTGCCATTAATTGGTGGGGTAAGTCTCACAGCATCATATCACGTGTGCACATGGTGCACTGCTATTTAGTTGAGACTAAAACCATGAGATAATCTCCATGGTAAAAGTAGTTTTCCACTTTGTAAAATCAAAATTGATATTGTATTTCCCAACAACATCTCAGTCTATGGCTTAATGATCTTCTCTAAATCAATTATTACTACAGTGATTCTACATTTATAGATGCCATTTTTCAGCAAAGGAGCTTCTCCTCTCCTCTCCTCTCCTCTCCCTTCCCTTCCCTTCTCTTCTCTGTTCTTTTTTATTTTCTCTTCTCTTTCTCTCTATCCGTCTCCTTCTCTTATTGCTATGTACACGTGGTTTCTTTTCTTCCTTTTTTTAATTCAAATGTGTTATGTTCCATTATCATCATCCTTTTTTTGATGTGCAGGTTGTTCCAGTTTTGTTAGTGGGATCTTTTTGACACTGGCTTCTGTGTTCCTTTGTAATGTCCCCATTCGGCTTTCAGCATCTCCTTATTTTCTGGCACAACAAGGTATTCTGTGCTCACCTTGTACTCTTTCTGCCCCAGACTGGAATCAGCCATTTCTCCAAGAAGCTCTGGTTCTTATTATTGGAAAATGCTAATTAGGAGAAAAGATCTAAGTTCTGGAGGGTTTTTGTTTTGTTTTGTTTTTGCCTCTTGTATGTCATTTCTTCTTGGCCCTTTCAGGGGATTTAATCAGGGAAAAATGTGTGTGTATGCACATGCATGCCTGCCCATGAGCACACGTGTGAGTGTATTCATACTGGTGGTTCACATTGAAATACAACCCTACAGGGTTCTTGCTCACGTCCCTCTCTATGATATTTGTATTTCTCTTCTCCTGCAGTGAATTATCTTGCTACCCCCAAAATATCCATATTTAATCATCTCTTCAATCCCAGAAGGTGCCCAAAATGGTTTCTTATTCAGTCCACCCAGATAACTACAAAGAAATCATCTAAGTAAAGTTTGAGATTGTTTTTAAGTTCTTTTTATTCTTATGCTATATTAATTATTGGTTTTACAGTCAAAATACTGTGTTCAGAATTGTTTGAATTGATTTTTTCCCCCTGTGTGAATATTTTATCAATTTTACATGGAATCAGAATTATTTCTATTTTTATTCACTTTCAGAGTTTGTGTTTTTTCTCTTGTGTTTGTTCTATTTTTGAATAATTAAGCCATTTCCATTTTTCAGAAGTTAAAACTATGTAAAATAAAAACTCAGAGAACTCTTTTTTCAACCTTATTTTGATCAAAAAGTCTCCTTTGTCCCAAAGAAATGAAGTAAAAAAAATATATTGACTGTCCAAGGAAGCTGAAATGCTTTTAAAAGTTCTTTCAAAAAGATACAAATCTAAAATGAGATCACGGTATGTGGGGTAATTTCAGATTAGGAAAAAAAGGGGCCACTTAAATAATGTTGCAAATTGAAGCTAAAGCACAAAGAAGGAAAATTACAATTGGTGTATTTTGGGGAATTTTGGAGTGTGTCAGCTAAGGCCTGGGCCACTAACAGGTTCCATTCTGGTATATCTGGACAGGTTTACCTAATTTTGTGTTAAGAAGCTCCAAATGAAGGGGGGGAAATCAGAGGGGGAGATGAACCATGAGAGACTAAGGACTCTGAGAAACAAACTGAGGGTTCTAGAGGGGAGGGGAGTGGGGTTAGCCTGGTGATGGGTATTAAAGAGGGCACATATTGAATGGAGCACTGGGTGTTATACGCAAACAATGAATCATGGAACACTACATCAAAAACTAATGATGTAATGTATGGTGATTAACATAACATAATAAAATTAAATTAAAAAGAAAAAAGAAGCTCCAAGTTTAAAACTAGGCTACTCAGCTCTGCTAAACCTCATTGAATGATATGTGACCAAGTCTACAGTCTGGCTTCTTCTAGTTCTGCATTTCAACTCTTTGTGTCATCTTCTTTGCTCTTTCTGTCACAGCTACCCCAACTTAGGCACAGTCCCTTGCACACATGCTTTTACTTCTCATTTCTGTATTTTTACCCCTTGGTTGGCATGTCCCCTCCTCTGGCTTATTTTTTCAACTGGAAGCTACTACTTCTAAATACCAGTCTTTATTTAAACATTAGGTATTTTGTTTCCTTCCTACCCCTCAACACTTATTTATCCATTGTCTACTAAATGTCAGGTGAGCTTATATTATTTCACCAAACTTATACACACTGATAACTATTCAGATCTGACTTTGTGTTTGCTTCATCTGTTCTAACTGTGAGCTCCTTGAGGGCAGGCCTCAAGGGCCCAGCATAATGCCTAACACATGGGGGCATCCCAGAAGTACTTCTTAGAAGACCAAGTGAGAATTACCAAAGAGGAATGATCACAGTCTCTTCCTTTGTAGCCTGAATGTGGAGATAAAATATGCACACAGCTACAACTTTTAAAAGCTATTAGCTTCTACTGTCCTTTGATAATTTTGACCTATTTTTCTCTAGTGTTACGATAATTTCCCCTAGTCTCTAGGATAATATTGGTACATCTTGTTTGTTTGAGCTTCATGAAAATGCAATTAATGCGGATAGACTTGGCTAATGGATTTGAAAATTAATTGCTTTGTATTGTAAATATATTATTTTGAAGTAGATACACCTGGCACCAAAGTTGTGATGATTAAAACAAAGCAAAACAAAATTGAGTAAACAATTCAGATCTTAGCAGTGACATTTGGGAATGAAGTTGGAATATATGTTGTGGTGATCTCAAGGGAAGAGAAATGATTTCAGATGTGCCAGAATAAAAAGGGATTCTTGAGTCATCCACAGATGAATTAGTCATCAACTAAAAATATAGAATATGCAAGGAAAATTATTGCAGAAGATGAAAAATAGAGCAATTGTGTATTTAAAATATAATGCAATCAAGAACTTTTTAGGCAAATATCAGTACAAATTCACAGTTATGGGGATAAAAGAGAATATGGACTAGAATCCATCCTGGAACATGTTAATGGAAATGGTCTGTTTTCAAGATGCAACACTAATATATCTTAGGAAATCAAAAACAAATTTAAATTTTATATATTTGATGCCAAAACATGCAGATGTAAAAACATAAAATTTTAATGTTGCATTCAAATGGTTAACCTGCCTTTACTTAAACTCTATTATGCTGCAGGTGGGATAAGAAGATAGTAAATCAAGACAGAATGTTTCGGACAGAGGTACTTGAGAATCAAAAAGACTGAATTTGGTTCTACCACTTACTGAATGTGTAACTTTAGATAGATTACATGACTTCTCCAAGGCATAGTTTATTCTTTAAAAAAAAAAAAAAAGGAATAGTAATAATTACCTCAGGGGCGCCTGGGTGGCTCAGTCGGTTAATCATTCAACTCTTGATTTCAGCTCAGGCCCTGATCTCAGGGTTGTCAGATTGAGCCCCATGTGGAGCTCCACATGAGGCTTGGAGCTGGTTTAAGATTCTCTCCCTCTGCCCCTCCTCCCTGACCCCCACATGTGCACGTGCTTTCTCTTTCTCTTAAAAAATAAAATAATAATAACCTCAAAAGATTATTGTATGGATTAAATTAGAAAATATGTGAAAAGCATTAGCACAAGAATTGAAATATAATACATGTTCAGTAATGATCCTCTTTTTTCTTGTTGAAGATCAGGCTTTTTCTCTTAATTTTTTAAATAACAGATGTTTAGCTCTTCCAATATCAAAAATATAAATAATTTCTTCATCTTTTAAAAAACAATATATTTTTTATTTATTTTTATTTTTTTTAAAGATTTTATTTATTTATTTGAGAGAGAGAGAATGAGAGATAGAGAGCACGAGAGGGAAGAGGGTCAGAGGGAGAAGCAGACTCCCCGCGGAGCGGGGAGCCCGATGTGGGACTCGATCCTGGGACTCCAAGATCATGACCTGAGCCGAAGGCAGTTGCTTAACCAACTGAGCCACCCAGGCGCCCAAAACAATATATTTTTTAAAAAACACAAAGCAACATATTGCATACTCTGCTATCTTCCTAACATGAGTAAAAAGTACAAAAACTAGTATCTTCTTACCTGGCTTGTCATTATGATCATTTGTAATTACATTTTGTTTTGATACAACCATGTTTTCTGAAGTTTTTGAATCATGACAACTGTTTGCCCTTTTGTAAATGACACTGACTGTGTCAGTTTTATTCATTACTTGTCATTTTTGTCTGCACCTTTGTTGCCTTTGCTCATGGATATCAGTGTGACTTGGTCACGATCATCTCTTCTAATTTTCTGCTTCTATTCTGGAGTATGGTTGGATTGAGTTTGCTTTAAAATCTGTCTATAAAATAAGAGACACATACTCTGTGTGAGTGCCTGAAAGCCTCTCTTGAAAGAGATGTGCAGAGTCCAGGGATTTTGTGTCACAAATTTTGTTCAGAAACTTCCCCCCCCCACTTCTGGTTACTGAGAGTATAATTTTTGTTTAGTTTAGAGTTTGAGACATATGAATGCTGGATAAAAGAAACATTACTATCATTATTTTCATTTGGTTCATTTATTATACTATTGCTGATAAATGATGATATACAAATTCATATCAGAGGCTCTGTCGTCATTGTGTAGAAAATGAGAAATCTATCAATTAGATTTCAGTCATTATAAATGATGAAAGGAGAGAATTGTTAAGAACTTGTGTAAATATTGCTTTATCAGGTCCTCAAATTACTTTCATGGTTTCCTTGTTCTACTCAGAAAGCATTATTAATAATATCATCTACTATTTGATTTTAAGCACCTTCAGGGCAAGCAGGTGTGATAAGTAGGATGTTTCATCTGAGAAATCATGACAACATCCCCACACATTAAGGTCGAGGCCATTTGGCTCCTTTGTGCTCCAATTAAGCTCAATACCTATATTCTTTCTTAGAGGGCCCAAAGAAACATTCTTTTCTTTAGATGACTTTGAGAGTTTTATTTTGCCACTCTCACCTATGTCATTTGTTTGTTCTTTTCTATAATAAATTGTAAGTTATATAGCATGGCCGATATTGAAACAGCTCTTTCTTTAGTAATCTTGCTTCTAAGTTCTCCCTCTCCTACTCTCTATACCTGAAATCCTAGAACAGTCAAGTATACTTATTAGTGCTCAAAGTGATTAATATTCAATAAATTGTGCCCAAGCTGCATTCTTCTCTCAAGGGTAGATTTACATTTTAATATTCCAGTTGGTTCAAATAAAACTAATTGAATGAAGTGACTGACCCTTTTGATGCCTTAGAGCTTGCTAATTTTCTGTGAATGAATGGATTAATGATATTTCTATTACCATTCATAATGATTTAAAATTAGCAGGTTAAAAATATTATGGGGGAATCTTTAATTCTGACTTTAATATCCATAAAAGCTGATATTTACATATCCAGTTATATCCTTTGTATTAAAGTGTTTGTCCTTGCCACATATTTTATCTAGTTATGTCAGCTTTCCTTAGTTGTATGTTAAATGCCATTTTATTTCATATTGTTTTTCATGTTTTCACGACTTTCTTTGACATGGTAGTAAACAGAAGAAAAATGCAAGAAACAATAGTGAGAAAGAGCTGCATGACACGGATGTGTCTTACTGCTATTGGCCTTAATAGCCGAGCCTCTGTTTCCTTCAACAGGTGCTTTTATGTATTAAAATTTGGCTTATATTTAAAACAGGGATCTTCTGACTAATAATAGTATTCACTATATATTGACTTCTTTCCAATTCTAGGCACTTGGTTAAAAAATTTATATATGTCATTTTAATCTGTGCAATCACTCTGCAAGGAAGTTTTGTTCAGATGAGGAACTTCAATCTTCGGTAATTTAAATAACTTAATTCATATAGCTACTAGGTGGCTAAAGTGAGATTTGAACACCAGTCTTTCTGAGACCCTGTTCCATAACTATCTACAGTCTTGATATTTGTACCCATTAATAATCAGAAGTTCCTATTGACTTCTGATAATCAGAAAAGAAGAAATATGGGATTACTTGATAGAAGATGTAAAAAAAAAAACCAACATTAAAATAGATGTAACCTGTATGTCATCTAAATATTGCCAAAAGATACCAGGATTAGTGGTGGCTTACTTAGTTTTATTTTTAATTATTCCTACCTCAAGCATATACCATACTAGTCAGCTAACTCTTTCCAGAAATAGTAGAATGTATATTTAAAAAAAAAAACACTTTTTATAAAGAGGATAATTAACAGAAAATAACATGAAAACATATAATGTATAGTTTATATATAAAGATTATTCATAATGTAAAATTTCTATTTTCTGGGTTTCTTTGACAAGAGTGTCTCCCTTTCCATTAATCCAGTGAAGGGGTGAGGCTCGAAATGAGACCTATGAGCCCTTTGCTTTTATGAAGGCATCTGGTAATGGGAGAACTTAATGTCCAGACCATATTGATAGCTTGTAGGAACCCCTCCTTATTTATTTGGAAGCATGGTTCTCATAATAACTACAGAGCCACTTTGGAGCTGGACAAACATGATTGGTTTTTCCTGCTTTACGTCTTTTGAACCATGTAACTTTCACAGCTTTTTCCTTATTTTCAAAAAGGGAAATCATTACTTACAGGTAGCAAGGATTGATAAGTGTTAATTAAAAAAAATACAAATTATTTCTTGTCATCATCTCTCTTCACTATTCCAATTTACCCTTGTCATCTTATTCACTTACTTTATTTTTGGCACCCTCTAACCTGAAAATTGAGAGCCAAAACACAGCACAGTTCCTTTGGAAGAGAACATGGGGTTGTAGAAAAATAAAATCAGAATCTGAATCTTAGCTCTGTCATTTCCTAGGCTGGGACCTTGATGAAGTCACCTGATGTTTCTATGCTCCTATTTTCTCATTTGTCATATGGGGATATTAATAGCTTAGTGTTGATGTGAGAATTAAATGAAATTGTTAATTACAACAAAAGCTATCACAGTACCTGGCACATAGTAGGCCCACAACAAGCATCTGACAGATATTAATTTGCCCCTTCCCTTTCTTTCACCAGAACTTTCAATCATAGAATTTGGCAAACTCTCTTGCACATCGATGGCCTCTTTCTGTAGCCTAGTGTGTTTCAGATTTAACTTTCAGCTCCTTTTAAAGGGAAAGCATACACATTATTTTTATTGGCTCAGGTCATGATCCCAGGGTCCTGGGATCGAGCCCCACATCGGGGTCCCTGCTTCGTGGGAAGCCTGCTTCTCCCTCTCCCATGCCCCCTGCTTGTGTTCCCTCTCTCACTGTGTGTCTCTCTGTCAAATAAATAAATAAAATCTTTAAAAAAGAAAAGAAAAAATATAAAAGCACTACGTTATGAATTAAATGCTTATGTTTGTAATGCCTATTCAGTTTTAAGTAGAGCAGATTTTCAAATAAAATTTAAATGAAATTAACATCCAAGAAAACTTAAATAAAACTATGAATTTAATATGATTGATATTTTTCTGAAATTAAATCATGGTGCACAACATGAGTATAATACTGAATATGATTTTGCATTTAGCCTTATTCTACCTCATTGTGCTATGTGATAACTCTAATCTCCTGTCACTTTTCTTTACTTCAGTTATTCAAATTCTCCATTTTTACATTGGGTTCTGGTATTATTTAACCTTCTCTTGGTGCAAATGATCCTGTACATACTGTATGCCACTGTTTGGTTTCTCAAAAACCCATGGCAAATCAGATGTGGCTTTGGGCACCAAAATGTGCAACAGTATCAGGCTGCTATACTCTCATTCAGAAGAGAAGAGCTATTAACTTTTGTGGGTTATCCTTGAAATCAACTGACAAAGTTTGACTAATTTGTAGACCTCATTATAAACCCTGTTGTCAAAGAATAGCAGATTAGTCTTTGAAAATCCTTCCTTATTCAATGACCAAAGCAAATGGAAAAAGATTCAAGAACAAAAAATAAACCTCTAGTAACTGTTTTGATGACATTACTAAGAAGGAAAAAGCAAGTTTGGGGCAGTGTGAAATGAAGAGTTTTTGTTTGTTTACTTTGGTAGTTTTTAGTCATGCTATTGCAAGTGTGACTTTATTGATGTTAAGCCCCTTTTTAAAAGAAGAAAAAAATATCAGTAAGATAAAAACCAATCTTACGACTGTAGCCCCAGTAGTCCTTGCCTTTTTGGCTAGTATCTGAAGGTACATTTCTATTTCAGTAGGTCCAGATATGGTTCACTTTTATATTCCCTTGAATGTCTGGCATATGTAATGAATGTTTCAAGCCATGTAATGGAGGAAGAAGTAATTTTAATCTCTGAAGAGTATTTCAAAAGGGGCTTTATTCTTATCTCCCTAAGCAGTTTAGGCAGCCAACATGTAAAGAAATGAATGAATTAAATATTTCTTAATGTGATTTCTGGGTCTTCCTGATTTGGGTCTAATGCAAGAGTATGTAATGGATAGAATTAGGAAAAATGTCAAATTTGACCTAGACAGTTGTGTGGTACATTGATTTAAGACTCAAACTAAGTAGATCCAACAAGTGAGACTGAATGGAACATAAAATGAGAACACTAATGAAAGTATTTAAATTTTTAGAAGTGAGGAAAAATATCCAAAGAGTAGCCTGTCCATGGATTTGGAGAGATGAACAAATATGAACAGTTGAAAGGCTATTAACGTGCAGTTTGTCACTAATACATCCATTTGAAATTTAGCAATGAACAGTGAGACAGGAGAGTCATGGCCAAGGTAGCAGAGACATTTCACAAAAAGAACACCAGCTTGTGTACTTACAGTTCGACATATATTGATGTTATTTTATTTATTTACTTTTGTTCTTGAACCTCATATTTAGTTAGATGTTCGTTGAGGGAGAAAAAGTGACACATTTCTTTTCCACTGGCAAATCAAAGCATGTGCTTAGCAAAAAGTATTACCCAAAACATTTGTACTGCACAGCCAAAGTATTTTCTGAAAACTTCCCAAGTTTTCTGGTTTATTAAAAGATACAAAGTAATGTAAAGTTTAAATGTTAATTACTTATGAGTGATCTTTCTGAATTACCCATTTGGAAGGCTTGTCTCTGAGACAACTTAAAAGAATCTCAAAGAGTATGTTTATCCAAATAAAATTGATTTGTAAAAATGTCATCTACATGATTTAGAGACATATGGGTCAAGGCAAGTATATAAGTAATTGCAAATTAAATGTTAACAGTTTAGGTGGTCTTTAATGAAAGCTTACCTGGCATTTTGGCAACATCATGTTTTAAAGACTTTTTAGCTAAAGAATCCACAGGGCACTGGAACTTCCATTTAACACCGTTTTGTCTAGAGTGGATTTCAAATTTTTTTTTTTTTTAGAGTGGATTTCAATTTGAAGTGAGCCAGTGCGATTTAAAAGTATTGGTAACCTCAGAAAATATCTGGAGACTACTAAGTATATATCAAACAAAGAGTGATTTTCTTTAAATTGATGTATGATTAATATACAAGGTTGTATTAGTTCTGGGTGTACAACATAGTGATTTGACAATTCTGTACATTACACTGTGCATACCACAGTAAGTGTAGTCACCATCTGTCACCATACAATATTATCACAATATTACTGACTATTCCCTATGCTGTGCAATTTTCATCCCTGTGACTTACTTATTTTATAACTGGAATTTTGTACCTTTTAATCCCTTTCACCTGTTTTGCCACATCCCCACAGCCACCACCCCTCTGGCAACCAGCAGTTTGTTTCCTGTACTCAAGAGTCTGTTTCTGGTTTTTTGTTTGTTTGTTTTGTTAGATTCCACATATAAGTGAAATTACATGGTATTTTTCTTTCTCTTAGTTCACTTGGCATTATACCCTCTAGATCCATCCATGTTGTTGCGAAGGGCAAAAATCTTGTTCTTTTTTTTTTTTTTAAAGATTTTTATTTACTCATTTGAGAGAGAAAGAGAACACAGAGAGTGAGAGGGAGAAGCAGACTCCCCACTGAGCAGAGAGCCCCACTGGGGCTTGATCCCAGGACCCTGAGATCATGACCTGAGCCAAAGGCAGACACTTAACTGACTGAGCCACCCAGGCACCCCAATCTTGTTCTTTTTTTTTTAAAGATTTTATTTATTTATTTGAGAGGGAGAGAATGAGAGATAGAGAGCACGAGAGGGAAGAGGGTCAGAGGGAGAAGCAGACTCCCTGCTGAGCAGGGAGCCTGATGTGGGACTCGATCCCGGGACTCCAGGATCATGACCTGAGCCGAAGGCGTCGCTTAACCAACTGAGCCACCCAGGTGTCCCCAATCTTGTTCCTTTTTATAGCTGAGTAATATTCCACATCTTCTTTATCTATTCATCTATCAGTGTATACTTGGGTTGCTTCCATATCTTGGCTATTGTAAATAACACTGCAGTAAACATAGGGGTGCATATATCTTTTTGAATTAGTATTTTACTTTCTTTAAGTAAATACCCAGTAGTGGAACTACTGGATCTTATGGTATTTCTATTTTCAATATTTTGTGGAAACTCCATACTGTTTTCCACAGTGGCTACACCAATTTACATTCCCACCAACAGTGCACAAGGGTTCCTTTTTCTCCATATCCTCATCAACACTTGTTATTTCTTGTCCTTTGTGATACTAGCCATTCTGACAGATGTGAGGTCATATCTCACTATGGTTTTGATTTGCATTTCCCTGATGATTAGTGATGTTGAGCATCTTTTCATGTGGCTGTTAGCCATCTGGCTATGTTCTTTGGAAAAATATCTGTTCAGGTCCTCTGCCCATTTTTAAATTGGTTTATTTGGGGGGGGTTAGTGTTGAGTTGTGTAAATTATGTATATATTTTAGATACCAACCCCTTATCAGATAAATGATTTTCAAATATCTTCTCCCATTTGGTCGGTTGCATTTTTGTTTTGTTGATGGTTTCTTTCATTGTGCTAAAACTCTTTATTTTGGTGTAGTCCCAAGAGTTTATTTTTGTGTGTGGTATAGGAAAGTGGTCCAGTGTCATTCTTTTACATATAGCTGTCCAGTTGTCCCAGTGCCAGTAATTGAAGAGACTGTCTTTTCACCAAGATATATTCTTGTCTTCTTTTTCATAGATTAATTGAGCATAAAAGTGTGGGTTTATTTCTAGGTTCTTTATCTTATTCCACTGATCTATGTGTCTCTTTTTGTTCTAGTACCATACTGTTTGGATTACTAGAGCTTATAGTATATCTTGCAATCTAGAATGGTGATACCTTCAGCTTTGCTCTTGTTTCTCAAGATTGCTTGGCTAACAAAGAATGATTTTTAAATCACTGTAATACCTGACCTAAATATAACAACAATTAACATGTCTGTTACATATATAACTATTTCTTTATAATTATCCTGTAGTCACAGAGATTATAAAAACCTGCTTCATATTACTTATATTCTCTTACATTTTCATTACTAATAGACAAGAACAATAATAATAACTAAGCAGAATCAAGTGCTCACTATATGCAATGAACTATGCTGAGCATCACTTACACATATCTTGAACATTTCCATGTCACTAACTAAATGTATGTATAGACATTGTAGTTTTTAGTATCTGCATAGCATGTCAGCATAACATACTATGACTGTGCCATAACTATCACTAGGCGTTTGTGTTCTTTCCAAATATTCTGTGCCATGTATGTAAACGTGAGATAATTTTTTCATAATCAGATCTTTCCTACATCTTAAATTATTACTTTGGGGTTAATTGTTATAAACATAATTCCTGAATCAAAAACATTTACATATCCCATTGAGACATCATTATTTTACTGTTGTATCAGAAAGGAGGAGAAACACTGAGGTTTTGAAAAGGGTGGATGAATTATCACCCAGTAATCTCATGCCAGTTTATATCCCCATTAATAGTTCATGAGACTTCTTTCCCTGCCTTCTTGCTGACACTGTTATTATCATGTGTTTCAATCTTTGATAAGGCTGGTCAGCCTTGAAGCTGATCCAGGTGAATTTATTTGTGGAGACAATAAATTACTACCCTCTCTACTTTTATAGGTGGGTTCATATACTAGGACATCTTAATAGATGGACCAAGTAGTGTGCCCTCACAACATAAATCATGTTATATATCTGGAGACAGAAGAGAAGATTTAAATAGTACTATCACTTTAGTCCAAATGTGAACCGTAAAAAAAAGGCTCAAAAATATTTCATCATACTTTCTATCTATACCCAAATAGCAAATGACAGTAAAAATAAGATATCAGAGCATTTACTGCCCAAATGGGGTATGACATCATACACAATACAATTTCCAGGTTATAATATAGAGCCAGTGCAGGAGAAAAACAACAATAGTAACTGCATTTTATCTCTTTCAGAGCACAAACTGGAGCTAAGAATTTACAAATTTCTGTCCTTGATCATGCCACTTCCTCAACCTGGTTTTCCAGGCCTGCCCTAGGTTTCTTTACCTGTCCACACTCTACTTATCCCCTAGATCAAATGCCACTGTCCAATTTGGAGCTGTCTTGATCTTCCTAATTAGAATTGGTTTATTTTTCTTTTTGGTTTCCCAATAGTGTTTCTCTCTCTGTTTAGTTTTAATTGTATGTAGTTCATTGTTAATAAGGCCTTTTCTTCCATTTGGATGCATATTCCTTGAGTGGGATATATCTTACTCACCTTTGAAATACAACCAGAACTCAACATCATAGTGCCTGGCAAAGTGTATACTTAAAAATATTTGCTGGAGCACCTGGGTGGCTCAGTTGGTTGAGCATCCAACTCTTGGTTTAGGCTCAGGGGCTCAGGTCATGATCTCATGGGTCATGGGATTGAGCCCTGCATCTGGCTCTGCTCAAAGATTCTCTCCCCTGACTTGCGCACCTGTCCACTCTTTTTGTCTCTCTCTCTCTCTCTCAAATAAATAAATATTTAAAAAATATTTGTTGAATGAATAAGATATAGTGTTTATTTGTAATGCTTATTCTTATAGCCCATAATATTCTAAGATCTTTGGAGAATTTTTTTTTTAAAGATTTTATTTATTTATTTGAGAGAGAGAGAATGAGAGATAGAGAGCACGGGAGGGAAGAGGGTCAGAGGGAGAAGCAGACTCCCTGCTGAGCAGGGAGCCCAATGTGGGACTCCATCCCGGGACTCCAGGATCATGACCTGAGCCGAAGGCAATCGCTTAACCAACTGAGCCACCCAGGCGCCTGATCTTTGGAGAATTTTTAAAAAATATTTTTAGGAAAGTTTCCAATTGTTTTTGGAAGTAGTCACACATCTATAGTACATATAATAGCATTTTTCCCCATTCTGTCATTAGAATAATGTCCTCCATTTTTATATACTTGGTCTAACTTTCCACAGCTAGAAATAATAAAATCAGAAACCACATTCCCTCACCTTTATTTTTTAGAAAACCTGCCACACTTTCACTTCATCAATAATTAAAAATGGTTCTTATGTCTACTTCTTTTTGTTCTTTACCTTCCAAGAGTAAGAAATATGATATGAGATCATATTTGATGGCCAAATAATCCAAGTTGTGTTTCTTTTCCTTCGAGTAATGTGCCAGAATATTATTTAATCTACCATTTTCCTTTGCCTGAACTAACACAGCCATTCTTTGGCATGTCTTATTTTGGGGAGGCTTGAGACACATACACAGCAATAAAGTTGGGAGAGATGACAGTTTCTTCTCTGTGTCTAACTTTATTCAGCTATTTATATTTTAATTTATTTCTTTGAAATATCAATCTTACCCAATAATCTTATTTTAAGAGAAACTAGAGAAATAAAAAAAAATGAGTTTGGTGGATTAAATAAGTTATCATTTGTAACATATTTTAAAAAAAGAATCTGTGAGGTCTCATTGATAAATATAGGTTACTTTATCAGTTCATAAAATACTTATTGATAAATAAACAAAATGCTTAAAATCACAAAAAGGAAAATTAATAAACCCAAATTCTGTTAGGCTCTTTCTTAGTTTTAAGTAGACCATTGTACTTAACAAAAACTTTTTGTGATAAATTAAAACAATGTCAGATTTTTTTATCTTGCTTTTGCATGTACATAGGACAATCTGAGTCTGAATAAAGGAATTTATTTTTTATTATGTTATGTTAATCACCATACATTACATCATTAGTTTTTGATGTAGTGTTCCATGATTCATTGTTTGCGTATAACACCCAGTGCTCCATGCAGAACGTGCCCTACCTAATACCCATCACCAGGCTAACCCATCCTCTCACCCCCTTCCCCTCTAGAACCCTCAGTTTGTTTTTCAGAGTCCATCATCTCTCCTGCTTCATCTCCCCCTCCAATTTCCCCCCTTCATTCTTCCCCTCCTGCTATATTCTTCTCCTTCTTCTTCTTCTTCTTCTTCTTCTTCTTCTTCTTCTTCTTCTTCTTCTTCTTCTTTTTTTTTACATATAATGTAATATTTGCTTCAGGGGTACAGATCTGTGATTCAACAGTCTTGCACAATTCACGGTGCTCACCATAGCACGTACTCTCCCCAAACCAGCCTATGCATCCCTCCCATCCCCCAACACTCCAGCAACCCTCAGTTTGTTTCCTGAGATTAAGAATTCCTCATATCAGTGAGGTCATATGATACATGTCTTTCTCTGATTGACTTATTTCTCTCAGCATAACACTCTCCAGTTCCATCCATGTCGTTGCAAATGGCAAGATTTCATTCCTTTTGATGGCTGCGTAATATTCCATTGTGAGTGTGTGTATGTGTGTGTGTGTGTATATATATATACCGCATCTTCTTTATCCATTCATTTGTCGATGGACATCTTGGGACTTTCCACAGTTTGGCTATTGTGGACATTGCTGCTATAAACATTGGGGTGCACATACCCCTTCGGATCCCTACATTTGTATCTTTGGGGTAATTACCCAGTAGTGCAATTGCTGGATGGTATGGTAGAGCTATTTTCAACTTTTGAAGAACTTCCCTACTGTTTTCCAGAGTGGCTGCACCAACTTGCATTCCCACCAACAGTGTAGGAGGGTTCCCCTTTCTCCGCATCCCTGCCAACATCTGTCATTTCCTGACTTGTTAATTTTAGCCATTCTGACTGGTGTGAGGTGGTATCTCATTGAGGTTTTGATTTGGATTTCCCTGATGCCAAGTGATGTTGAGCACTTTTTCATGTGTCTGTTGGCCATTTGGATGTCTTCTGAATAAAGGAAATTCTTAATTAAATTTGTAAAATGCCAGTATTTAGTTTATGTTTAATAACAGTTAAAGATGAGTGGTAAAGGAAATTATACATGTGCTTGTTTTAAGTATTGCTCTACAAAGCAATATTATTGCTTTTTATTATTGGATTATTAATGTGAGTAATTATTACTATCCTTTTTATTATTGTATTTATTAATATAAATAATTAGCTACAGTTTTATTTTAAAAGGTAATTTAATTTTTTAATTTTTTTAAATTTTATTATGTTATGTTAGTCACCATACAATACATCATACATTTTGATGTAGTGATCCACAATTGATTGTTTTCATATAACACCCAGTGCTCAATGCAATACATGCCCTCCTTAATACCCATTTAAGAGAGTACAAATGATTGATGAATATATAAAGAAAATGTGTGTGTGTGTGTGTGTGTGTATACATACACAATGGACTATTATTCTGCCATAAAAAGGAATGAAATCTTCCCATTCACAACAACATGGAAGGATCCAGAGAGTGTAATACTAAGCAAAATAAGTCAGAGAAAGACAAATACCATATGATTTCACTCATATGTAGAATTTAAGAAACCAAACAAATGAGCAAAGGGAAGAAAGAGAGAGAGAAGCAAACCAAAAACAGACTCTTAACTATAGAGAACAAACTGGTGGTTACCAGAGGGGTGGTGGGCAGGGGGATGGGTGAAATAGGTGATGATCCCCATCATCAAGGAGGCACTTGTTGTGATGAGCACTGGATGATGTATGGAAGCGTTGAATCACTGTAATGTACACCTGAAACCAATGTTACACTGTATGTTAACTAACTGGAATTTAAATAAAACATTTTAAAAGGGGAAAATAAAATTCTGTTAAAAAAAAACAGTATAAGAGCTTACTTGGGTCTTAGTTGGGTGCATATACCCTTGGAAGTGCAGATTGAACCAATAATCCAGAACCAAGAACCTATCAGACATGGGATATAGAGTCTAATTTTTTCATATGTCCTGTAGCATGACATGGTTAATATTATCCTTATTTCACATGATGAAATTGAAGTTCAAAATGTTTATTTACTTGGTCACTTATTTGGCCAGGGAAAGAGGTAGGATATTAACTTAAGTTTTCTGACACTAAATCTTATATTCAGCAACCAAAGTACCTAAGAAATAAACACTTGGGGGTGCCTGGGTGGCTCAGTCATTAAGCGTCTGCCTTCGGCTCAGGTCATGATCCCAGGGTCCAGGATTGAGTCCCATATCGGGCTCCCTGCTCGGCAGGAAGCCTGCTTCTCCCTCTTCCACTCCTCCTGCTTGTGTTCCTGCTCTCGTGCTCTCTCTCTCTCTCTCTCTGTCAAATAAATAAATAAAATCTTAAAAAAAAAAGAAACAAACACTTGGATGTATATAACATAGGTACATACCTCTAGATAACATTAAGGGAAAGATTTTTTCTTTTTTTTTTAAATTTTTTATTGTTATGTTAATCACCGTACATTACATCATTAGCTTCTGGGGAAAGAGTTTTTCTATCCACAGCTCTCAGTATCCTTTTACTGCAATCCATGCATCTACAAAGTCACCTGCTATCAAATGCTCTAAGGGTTAAAATTATCTTGATGTATGTAAACAGAAACTTCAAAATTAAAACATAAAATTATAGGCCCATATTTGGGATATTTAATTTTTTTGTTTGGGATATTTAATTAAATGTTTGAAGTTTATGTTTACTGAATTGTGCATACCATACGGGTCGTCTGGACTAGCCCTTCCAGTATGTTTTGGCAGAGCCCACACTTAGTTGTCATTTTTTTTTCAGTATTGGTTGATTCAGAAAACAGAGTACCCAAAACTAGAATTAATTGAGGGATGCTTTTAAATACTTTTCTGTTTTATTAATCACAGGGAAGTCACCATTCTTTAGAAACACATATGTGAGATATGTTGTCAATCTATAGATGGAGCTTGATGCACTTAGAGATTCATAGTCTTCTCACATCTACTCTTTTTGGTGCTACAGTTGATTGCACTGCACAATGTGGAATTGTTGGAATAGCCTATTATTCTCATTTCAGAGATGAAGTAACAATGGCCCAGAAAGATTTATTCACCATATATAACTTGTGAGCACCCTACTATATTCAGAATGCAGACTTGGCTAAATTTTAGTCTTATATACTTTTCCCCACATTAAAATTTCTTATCAATTTTACTCCTGGTCCCTTTTAGAATCTGATGGACTGTTAGCCTGGGAAAATGTACGTGTGTACATCCATATGAAATGCTGCACATAATCCTAAGAGAGCTCACAATCCTGTTAGAGGCTACTCACAAGCCCCAGGTAGTAACACTTATCAAGGCTACCATCTTTATTTCTACGTTAAAAACCAAGTAGTCTGGGAGGTGGAGTGAGAGTGGGCTACCAGAACCTGGGTCTGAAATCCCAATGATTGAAGGAATTTTTAGATCATATTTTTATATGAATTTTTCCCTGGATTTTAGCAGGAATAATTTGATATAATGTGCATTTATTAGGGCTTTTATTTGTGCTATGAGTAATGTCTTTGGAGATGTTTTTAAGAAATCTAAATTTCATTTATTATTCATTATTATATTATTCATATATTATTCAATAAATATCATTCATTATTTCATAAAACTTAATTGAACATGCATACAGATAAAGCAAACAAACAATACAAGAGAAAATCAAGTGAAAATCCTTCCTGCCTATATTGGTGGTTTAACTTTGTGGGATTTTCAATAGTAATGCCAGCCTTTAGCTAGAGAAAAGATGGAAGAGTTAATAATGTGGCTCATAAATATTGAGGAGCATGATCTTTCCCCTGAGACAGTCTCTACCAATTCCTGTGGATTCTCGTTGCCAAGAGACAAAGTTTGGCCCATTTAAATTAGGTTCAGTGGTTTGACAAATGCCAAATTTATGATAAACCGCTAAGTCTTTTGTGGTTGAAAAATTTCTATTGAAAATATTTAGGCCTTTTAAAATGTAATCTTCTTTCTAAATAATGACAAATATGTGCAGCTTCAAATCAAGTTTTTTTTTCTTCTTTTTTTGGGGGGCAGGGGTGGTTAGCAGGTTAGCATTCACATTGCAAACTCTAAATAATGATGCCTTCTCCCAGATAGTCAAAACAGTCTAACACTGAGGTCTTACTTCTAGAATACATTCTTTCTGCCAAAAAGTCTGAAGGCTTTAATTTTCAATCCTGGGGTATTTGGCTGTGTGCAAATAGCACTAACAGAACTGGAGGAGGGCCAGCTGGGGACAGAGCTTCCTGGATGTCTGGTCTGTGCTGACTTCCTTCCTTTTGGTACATCCTTAGTCCTGGTGCACTCAGCTCAGTTCTTCCAAACCACGGAGGAAGAAAGAGGGCTTTCTTTATGCAAGACATCATGAGGCTGACCATGAATGAGTATGATATGCCTTAGAGTTTTAGCCTTCTGAAAAAAAGGCCAAAAGAAAGGCTACAAGAAATGGAAAAGCAATAGATCATAACATTTTAGTGTAAATGGCTTAAATATGTGAATAGTTGAATTATGAGTGTGTAACTGTTAATTAAATATTAAATAGTGGAAGTATAATTGCTAAATATTTGAACAATTTATCTATTTAAAATAGAGGGGTTAGATTCACTTATTGACAATAATTTGCTGAGTAGCTACCATGTGCAAAGGGCCATTGCGAGCATGGAAGCAGCCCTTGTGGGACTTATATTTTGGTGGGTTCTAGATTGAGGCCTTTTAAGGAGTGAATTGCTCTATGATTTCTGTGTAAAACTACAACTATATGTTACTTTAGAAAAGCCTTATAGGACAGCTTGGAGAACTGCTTCAGAGTATAGCTGTTGATATTTTCCTGCTCCCCCCTCCTCCTCTGCCTCCTCCTCCTTCTCTATCTCATCAATTTCTTTTGCTTTCAATATAATTAGAAATTAAGATCTTTTTATTCTGTCAAGCATAGGTTGTGGTAGCCATACCTAGGGCTCTAAATATTATAATGATTGATTATTCTATCTTCTGGAAAACATAGACATTCACTTTTTCATAAAAGTTGATTTTTAAAAAAGTCATTACAAATCTTATTGAGAGGGGTGCCTGGGTGGCTCAGTGTGTTAAGCGTCTGGCTGCTTGGGTCATGATCTCAGAGTTGTGAAATTGAGCCTCACATCATTCAGTGTGGAGTCTGTTTGAGATTCTTTCCCTTTCCCTTTCTCTTCCCCTCCCCCTCTGTCCCTTTCCCTCCCCCTTTGCCCCTATCCACCCCAGCCCCCCTCGTTCTGGCTCTTGCTCTTAAAATAAAAATAAATGAAATGTTTAAAAAAAAATCCTTTTGAGAAAACCTTGATTATCTGCATAGTTTCTCATCTTTACCTGAACACCAAGGCCAATTAAAGATGATAATCACATTTTTATTTCATTTAACAAGTTTTAGTGATCAATAAAAGGTTTTTCACTATTCTTTTATTTTTAATTTTCCCTAGGTAGCTTGCTATAACTTCACTTCTTTTTTTACATTTGAGAAAAAAGGGTAATAAATATTGCTAAGAAATAGGAAAATTATTTTCCTTGTCCTTCTGTGCTGAGTATTATTGACCTTGAATCCATTATGAAGTTATGCACACCTTGTTTGAAGTTAACCAGTAAAGTGCCAATAGGTATGGCTCCTGACTTGGGATTCAGTAGGCAACAGGGGCAGAGGGTGTATGCCAAGGCTCAGCATTAGCCTTAGCACCCCTGCTGACACCACCTTGGTCTGACTGCCATGACCTTTCACCTGGATTATTCTAATTGTTCTCTAGGCTTCTGCCCTAGGCTCCTGACAGCCTATTCTAAAACACAAACAGTGTGATCTTTTTAAATTATGTCACTCATGTCATTTAGTTGCTCATAGTCCTCTGTTTTATTATCTATCACTCCTTACAAGAATATAAGCTTCATTAGGATATCGAATTTTATGTGCTTAGGCACTACTATATCCCTAACACTTGAAAGAGTACTTGACATGCAGTAACTCTTTCTTCATATTTGTTTGAATGAATGGATTCTGGAAGCAATTTGTTATAAAGTTAGAAATTTCAGTATTATCAGCCTGAAGATGGCAATTGAAAACATGGAAGGAGACAGATCAGCTTCTGAGTGAAGCAAAGAAAATCAACTTGAGCCTTCTAGAGAAATTTCCCAAAACATATGCAAACTGGTTGCATGAATGGACACATGACATCTGCATGCTGTATGGCTTATCATTCAGGGTCTTGACAGAATTTACCTCACATGGTTCAAAAGAAGATTCTTTGGAGGGGCCTGGGTGGCTCAGTCAGTTAAGCATCTGCCTTCAGCTCAGGTCACAATCTCAGGGTCCTGAGATCGAGCCCTGTATCGGACTCCGTGCTTGGTGGGGAGTCTGCTTCTCCCTCTTCCTCTGCCACTCCCCGCTGCTCGTGTTCTCTCTCACTCTTTCAAATAAATAAATGAAATCTTAAATAAAAAAAAAAAAAACGAAAAAAGATACTTTAATGAAGGGACTACACACAGATGTGTAGTCAGCACTAAGGACCAGCAACAACAGGAAACCAGTATTACCCCCTAGAACTGATGGAACAAGGAGAGAAATAGTATTATGAGCCCAGTGAGATATGGAGCTGTGGAAGAGTGGCCAACCAGAGGGAAGTGTAGTCAGGGAGGGATGCAGCTTCTATCAGAGGTGCAGCCCTGAGATGGGAAAGGGGGAGAAAGAAATATCCTGAACTCTCTCTTCTATGCCTCCCCCCACTCCTATTGCCTCCCTTTAGCCAAACCCCACTGGAAGCCAAGCAAGAAGGGATCCCAGTTGCTGCCTCTTTAAGAGTCAGCCTTTTAGGCACAAAGCAGGGCAAAGAAGTCTAGAGGTTTGTTCTGGAGTAGGTGGGGACATGGAGACACGGGGGGTAATCTGCACAGGACACAATTTTTCTCTGATTTCCTCACTGACCAGCCCATACCTAGGGCACTGGGCTTGGTTCTTGGGCACCACCTTCTAACATGCTCGTTGACAAAGGAACATAAGCTACCTAATGCAAGCCATTGTGAATGAGGGAACAGGGGTTATTAAGCTTGGGAACATATGACTTAAGGAAACATACAGAACTGGCAACATAATTTGAAAGGCCCACTATAAAATCAAGATGTGGGATCACTGTTCTAAAATTATTAAGACTATCAGAACAGTGACAGGAGAGGATTAAACCAAGCATGTTGCCTTGCTAAGTCACATTCCCAGGTTATGTGCCCATGTAGACTGCCCTGGCAATGTGTCAGCCTCCATCACACAATAAAAGGACTGGCATGGGGATGATGGGGTCAATGGGTAAAGCTTAGTCTGTGTCTTAAAATAGTAAAATCCACATCCAAGGAAGGGCATTTTATCCAGTGTTCTTTGTTTTTTTTTTTTTAAAGACGTTGATCTGTTTGATAACAGAATATCTTTCCTATAGCTGAAATTCTCTGTGCTGAGTTTAGTTACAATCTGTCAGAGATGGTATGGAAAGGATTTCATGTTAAGCAAGATGTTGGACAAAATGACCAACATGGATGTTTCTAACTCTATGGATTATAAATCTAACATATTCTTTGACAAAAATGCCGTCAAGAGCTGATATATTATCCTCAGTTGTAGACAGATTAACCTGAGATAGATATATATATCTATATATATAGAGAGAGATATATAATTACATATATATTAATATGTATATGTATTACATGTATAGAGAGATTATTACATATATACACATTATTACATATATATTACATAATATATGTTATTAATAGATATTATTACATATATATGTACAGAGACAGAGACAGAGAGATAAAACAGCTTCTGCGGTTTTTTTATGGAGAGGTCTTGCAAGTTTTCTTATACAGTTGCGATACCCAAATTTTAGACATTTGCTTCTACATTATTATTTTTAATGATTTATTATGCTTATATAATTATACTATGGCAAAATGTGACTGTACAGAAATACAGGACAAATGCTTAGAGGGCACAGGCCAGCCTTTGACTGTAGAGTTAGTTTAGGAAACCAAGACCAGAATCAGAGCATCTTGATTTCCATCTTGAAGTTATTTTCATGAACTAGGAAGAAGTAAAGAAGTTCCTTAGCATGAGTCACACCGTTTATGAAAATAATAAACATGGATTTGTTTGATGATAGTAAATTGTCAATAACAATTATGATTTTAGTTATACCAAAGTAAATTTATAATTTAATGTATTATCTTGATGCAAAAAAAAAAAAACAAAACAACTGTTGAAGAATAGAATTTTGACTTGTACTCCACAATCTCGACTTTTGAGCATTCTACTACTCTTCATTTTGGTCCCTTTACGAAGTCATGTGGTGGATACATACATGCTCCCCCGAACCTCATCGGCACTTACTTATAGATTGCTCACCAGCACCCCCAACTGGTAAATGCTGTCATTTTCACAGGTTTATATTAAAGCAAATACGTGAAGCTCATACTTGGATAAAGAATTTATTGTTACTAAATGGTTCATATTTCTAGGTTTCCCCCCAATGCCTCCAATAAGAGAACTTTTTCTTCTCCCAAACAAAATTGTGCACAGACTGCAAAAGCATGAGACAAATAAAGGTAAAACCACTGTGTTTGAAGTGAGGATAAGGAGCCCAGAGCCCTACCAGTTTGCCAACCACTCACATCTAATTTTAACTTCTGAGATAACACGATGTGTAAACCAACAATCTAGTTCAACCTCCTCATTTTACAAATTAAAAAAACACAGCTCAGAGAGATTTCATGTCTCACTCAACATCGCACAGCTTATTAGAATTAGAGCCAGGATGAAGAACAAGGCTGTGAACCTCAGTGCTTTTTTGAGTACAGTATGTGACCTGGGCTAAAGTCCTGTTGGTACACGAATGAACTAATCATACTGCCAATCCTACAGATAGAAATGTTTAGAGTATTGCAGCAGGGAGGGGGAGCTTTATCTTTGAATCCAAAATATCTAAATGCTTTCTAATTTGTTTGTTTTAATTTCACCTGGCTTATTTTATGATTACTTTTTTTTTTATTAGGAAATGAGCAGGGAACACAAGGTAGATAAATAGAGAAAGATACAGACACCCACACAAGCTGTGTATTTATAGAGTTGTGTGGGCAAAAGGCTTGTTAAAAATGAATCTCTTTTCCTATGACTCCCCAGTGTCCAGACAGTTATCCCTGTACGTGGAGCTGAGCTGTGTACACAATGGGGACCAGTCCTTTTTTTATTGTTATTAAACTCTATATGGTGAATTTTAATCTTTTTAATTTCTTTGGAAGCAAGTGAGTCGCATGGAAAAATCAAGAATGGCTAGGAAAAAAAATACATTCCTATTTATAAAAAAAACCATTTTGTTCCAAATATGACATGAAGTGTTTACTGATTGGTTTAGGGTATATGCTCATTTCAGTAAAAGATTTAATCCTTAAGAATTAGAAAGACTTTGAATTTATCTTTCTCTCCCTATTCTCTACCAAAAAGACAAAGACTAGGAATTCCAAAATGTTATTTTAGATTTCAGGTTGCATGGAATTTTAGGACTTTTATTTCAAATTGAAATAAAATATATTCTGCATTTTATTTTTTAAAGTGTTGAGCCCACTTATGTGGCTATTTGTTTATGTACATAGGTATTTCAGCTATTCCGTTCTCACTTGAAATAAGTCTTAAATACCTCTGCTGGTTTGTCATGTTTTTGCTTATAAGTGCTTCAGATTCAAATGGCATAGGTGAAAATATTTCTTCTTGTCTATCTGTTTGACAATTTCAGGCATATCTATGAGAAATTGCTTAAAGATTTTGTTTAATACATTCCTTGCTTATAAGCTCAGTTCAAGGAAAAGCCAATCTACACTCAGCAAAACGTAAAATGGTGCAGCTGCTGTGGAAAACAGTTTGGTGGTACCTCAAAAAGTTAACTGTAGAGTTACTACCACATTACCTTAAAATTCTACTTCTAAGTGCCCACCCAGAAGTATCAAAAACAGGTCCTCAAAAATATACGCATACACCAATATCTGTAAGTGCACTATTTTACAATAGCCAACATGTATAAACAACTCAAGTGTACATCGAGAACAAAAGACAGTGTATCTTTACAAGGGAATATTATTCAACCATTAAAAAAAGTTCCGTTCCATGTTACAGTGAGGGTGAACCTTGAAAACATTATGCTAAGAAAAATAAGCTAGACACAAAAAGTCAAATATTGTATTATTCTACTTATATGAAATATCTAGAATAGGTATATTGGTAAAGACTGAAAGTAGGGACTGGGGAAGGAGGAATGGGAGGCTATTGGTTAATGGGTAAAGAGTTTCTGTTTGGGAGAAAACGGTTTTGGAGGTAGTGATGATGGTTGTACAATATTGTGAATGTGGGGCACCTGGGTGGCACCATTGTTAAGCATCTGCCTTCGGCTCAGGTCATGATCCTGGAGTCCTGGGATCAAGCCCTGCATTGGGCTCCCTGCTCAGTGGGAAGCCTGCTTCTCCCTCTCCCACTCCCCCTGCTTGTGTTCCCTCTCACGTTGTCTCTCTCTCTGTCAGATAAATAAAATCTTTTTAAAAATATTGTGAATGTAATTAATGCCACTGAATTTTATACTTAAAGTAGTTAAAATGGTAAATATTTTATATTTATATTATATTTTACCACAATTATAAAAAGAATAAAATATACCATCTCCTAGAGGAAAAATAAAGACAAACAGCAAGAAAAATCTTATTTGCCCCCAAAATTACCATTACTGAAATAGCTGAGGCTGCCCACCATGGGACTTTGAGCACCTGATATCAGGTGAGAATGTATTTATTATTATTGTGCTCCTTTATCCATGAGAGGCACTGCTGTGCAGACTGTGGATATACAAGGGAGCCCTTGTGGTGCTTATATACCCAGTGGGGAAGCCTGAGATACATCAAGCAAATAGACAAACAAAAAGAGAAAAATGCAAGTTGTAATAATTGCCATAAAGGAAAGAAGTCAAGGGCATGAAATACTGTGTGTGTGTGCACATGTGTACATGCATGCACTGATGAGTATGGGTGGAGGAGGACCCTCCTTCAAAGGAAACATAAGATTCAGAGTGAAGAGAAAAATCAAAATTAACACAAAATCAGAGGAAATAGGGAAGGCAGGTCAGTCTAGCTATTCAGCCACATCTTAGTGGTAGGTAAAAAAAAAAAAAAAAGAATATGACCCACTGTGGGAGGAACAGGGTGGCTGGGTGATAGACATTGGAGAGGGTATGTGCTATGGTGAGTGCTGTGAAGTGTGTAAGACTGTGGAATCACAGATCTCTACCTCTGAAATAAATAATACATTATATGTTAAAAAAAGAAGATAGTAGGAAGGGTAAAATGAGGGGGGGGGAATTGGAGGGGGGAAGAACCATGAGAGACTATGAACTCTGAGAAACAAATTGAGGGTTCTAGAGGGGAAGGGGGTGGGGGGATTGGTTAGCCAGGTGATGGGTATTAAAGAGGGCACGTATTGAATGGAGCGCTGGGTGTTATATGCAAACAATGAATATGGAACACTACATCAAAAACTAATGATGCAGATGGGCGGAGCAAGATAGCAGAGGAGTAGGAGACCTGGATTTCGTCTGGTCTCAGGAATTCAGCTGAATAGGGATCAAACCATTCTGAACACCTACGAACTCAACAGGAGATCGAAGAAGAGAGTAGCAACAACTCTCTGAACAGAGAAGCGACCACTTATTAAAGGTAGGACGTGTGGAGAAGTGAATCCAAGGCGATATTTGGGAGGATAGACGGCGGGGGAGGGGGCCTCTGTCGGCCACTTCTGGCAAGTGATAGAGCCACGGAGCAAAAATTGGAACTTTTAGAAGTCGGTTCCGCTGAGGGACATCCCTCCAGTGGCTAAGCGGGAGGCAGAAAACTCGCGGGACAGTGTGGACTAAGGACCCTCGGGGGTCACAGAAAGACCGGGGGTGCCTGAGTGCAGCAGAGCTCCCAGGTATCGGAGTGGGGAAGCCGGCTGCAGAGACGGAGCCGAGGCGTGGGCTCTCAGCTCAGGGTTGCCATAAACTGTGATCCACGGCCCAGTCGGGCCACTGCACCACCAGCAGGGACCCAACAAGCAGCAGAGCCGGGGAGACTCCCCTCCCTCCCCCAGGAGGAGCGGTGCGGGAGTGCACCGCAGGGATCTGCTGGGTTTGGAGACTCTACACGGGGTCCGGTGCCAGAGATAGAAACGCTCGGTCACAGGCCAAGTGAGCACGGAGTGTGGCCGGAGACTGGGGAGACGGGAGTGATTGACTGCTTTTCTCTGGGGGAACACTGAGAAGCGGGGCCCCGAGTTCTCAGCTCCTCCGGGCAGAGAGTGGGAGGCCACCATTTTCACCCTGGTCCTGCAAAGCTGTACCGAGAGCTTGCAAAGAACAAAAGCTCCTGAGAGCAAACCCGAGCAGATTGCTTAGCCCGGATGGGCAAGGGTGGGGCAATTCTGCCTCCGGCAAAGACATTTGGTAAACATGGCAACAGGCCCCTCCCCCAGAAGATCTGCGCGAACAGCCAGCAAGCCAAGACCAAGTTCACCGATCAAGGAGAACGGGAGAACTCCAGCGCTAGGGGAATCCTGCACATAGAATTCATGGCATTTTTACCATGATTCATTAGTTTTTCAAAGTTAATTTTTTAACTTTTTGTGTTTTTTTTTTAATTTTTCTTTTTCCCTTTTTCAACCAACATCTTATCAATCCCTTTTTTTAAAAAAAAAAATTTTTATTTTTCATTTTTAGAGTCATATTTTATCCCTTCATAGTAGTTACCCTTATTTTTGGCATATTTTTGGCATAAGTTCTTCTCTCTTTAAAATTTTGATATACAGTTTCTTCTCATAGATCAAAATATAACCTAAATCACTAGTGTATGGCTTTGTTCTAGTCTCCTGCCTGATCACAGTCTCACCCATTTTTTTTTCTTTTTTCTTTTTTTTAAATCTTCTTCTTTCTTCTTTCAAACAACTTCTTTTCAATTCCATTTATAAAACCTTTTATAAGTTTCATCTTTACAGTCATCTTCCATCCCTTCACTGTATCAACCCTTATTTTGTACATATATGTCTTTCTTCCTTTAAAATTTTAGGAGGCACTTTCTTCTAACACACAAAATGCACCCAAAATCTAGTGTGTGGCACTGATCTATGCACTAGCCTGATTATATTTGATCGTATCCTGTTATGTTTTGTTTTGTTCTGTTTTTGTTTGTTTTTATCTTTTTCTTTTAGTTTTTTTTATCTTTCTTTTTTCTTTCCTTCCTTTTCTTTTCCCCTGGTTTCAGGTTTTCTCTGATTGGTATAGAGTATATTTGCTGGGGACGTTGTTAACGTGTTAGCATTTTGTTCTTTCATTTATCTGTTGTCCTCTGGAAAAAATGACAAGACGAAAAAAATCACCTCAGAAAAAAGAACAAGAGGTAGTACCGTCTGCCAGGGACCTACTCAATACTGACATTAGTACAATGTCGGACCTAGAGTTCAGAATCATGACTTTAAAGATACTAGCTGGGCTTGAAAAAAGCGTGGAAGTTATTAGAGAAACCCTTTCTGGACAAATAAAAAAACTAAAATCTAACCAAGTTGAAATCAAAAAGGCTATTAATGAGGTGCAATCAAAAATGGGGGCACTAACTGCTAGGATAAATGAGGCAGAAGAGAGAATCAGCGATATAGAAGACCAAATGATGGAAAATAAAGAGGCTGAGAAAAAGAGAGAGAAACAACGACAGGATCACGAGGGCAGAATTCGAGAGATAAGCGATTTGATAAGATGAAACAAGATTGGAATAATTGGGATCCCAGAAGAAGAAGAAAGAGAGAGAGGGGCAGAAGGTATATTGGAACAAATTATAGCAGAGAACTTCCCTAATGTGGGGAAGGAAACAGGCATCCAAATCCAGGAGGCACAGAGAACCCCTCTCAAAATCAATAAAAATAGGTAAACACCCCCACATCTAATAGTAAAACTTAAAAGTCTCAGAGACAAAGAGAAAATCCTGAAAGCAGCTCAGGAGAAGAAATATGTAACCTCAAATGGTAGAAATATTAGATTGGCCACAGACCTATCCACAGAGACCGGGCAGGCCAGAAAGAACTGGCATGATACCTTCAGAGCACTAAACGAGAAAAATATGCAGCCAAGAATACTATATCCAGCAAGGCTGCCATTGAAAATAGAAGGAGAGATAAAAAGCTTCCAGGACAAACAAAAATTAAAGGAATTTGCAAACACAAAACCAGCCCTAAAAGAAATATTGAAAGGGGTCCTCTAAGCAAAGAGAGAGGCTAAAAGCAGCATAGATCAGAAAGGAACACACAAAATATAAAGTCACAGTCACCTTCCAGGCAATACAATGGCACTAAATTCATACCTTTCAATAGTTACCCTGAATGTAAATGGGCTAAATGCCCCAATCAAAAGACACAGGCTATCAGATTGGATTAAAAAACAAGACCCATCAATATGCTGTCTGCAAGAGACTCATTTTAGACCCAAGGACGCCACCAGATTGAAAGTGAGGGGGTGGAAAAACATTTACGGTGCTAAAAGACACCAAAAGAAAGCCAGGGTGGCAAACCTTATATCAGACAAATTAGATTTTAAAACAAAGACTGTAATAAGAGATGAAGAAGGACACTATATCTTACTAAAGGGGTCTATCCAACAAGAAGATCTAACAATTGTAAATATCTATGCCCCTAACATGGGAGCAGCCACTTTTATAAGGCAATTAATAACAAAAGCAAAGAAACACATTGACAAAAATACAATAATATTGGGGGACTTTAACACCCCCCTGACTGAAATGGACGGATCATCTAAGCAAAAGATCAACAAGGAAATAAAGACTTTAAATGACATACTGGACCAAATGGACTTTACAGACATACTCAGAACATTCCATCCCAAAGCAACAGAATACACATTGTTCTCTAGTGCCCATGGAACATTCTACAGAATAGATCACATCCTAGGTCACAAATCAGGTCTGAACCAATACCAAAAGATTGGGATCATTCCCTGCATATTTTCAGACCACAATGCTTTGAAACTGGAACTCAATCACAAGAGGAAAGTCGGCAAGAACTCAAATACATGGAGGCTAAAGAGCATCCTATGAAGAATGAATGGGTCAACCAGGAAATTAAAGAAGAATTAAAAAAATTCATGGAAACCAATGAAAATGAAAACACAACTGTTCAAAATCGTTGGGATACAGCAAAGGCAGTCCTGAGTGGAAAGTGTATAGCAATACAAGCCTTTCTCAAGAAACAAGAAAGGTCTCAAATACACAACCTAAACCCTACACCTAAAGGAGCTGGATATAGAACAGCAAATAAAGCCTAAACCCAGCAGGAGAAGAGAAATAATAAAGATCAGAGCAGAAATCAATGAAATAGAAACCAAAAGAACAGTAGAACAGATCAACGAAACTGGGACCTGGTTCCTAGAAAAAAGTAACAAGATTGATAAACCGCTGGCCAGACTTATCAAAAAGAAAAGAGAAATGACCCAAGTCAACAAAATCATGAATGAAAGAGGAGAGATCACAACCAACACCAAAGAAATACAAACAATTATAAAAACATATTATGAGCAACACTATGCCAGCAAATTAGATAACCTGGAAGAAATGGGTGCATTCCTAGAGATGTATCAACTACCAAAACTGAACCAGGAAGAAATAGAAAACCTGAACAGACCTATAACCACTAAGGAAATTGAAGCAGTCATCAAAAATCTCCCAAGAAACAAAAACCCAGGGCCAGATGGCTTCCCAGGGGAATTCTATCAGCCATTTAAAGAAGAATTAATACCTATTCTCCTGAAACTGTTCCAAAAAATAGAAATGGAAGGAAAACTTCCAAATTCATTTTATGAGGCCAGCATTACCTTGATCCCCAAACCAGAAAAAGACCCCAACAAAAAGAATTACAGACCAATATCCTTGATGAACATGGATGCAAAAATTCTCACCAAAATACTAGCCAATAGGATCCTACAGTACATTAAAAGGAATATTCACCATGACCAAGTGGGATTTATCCCTGGGCCGCAGGATTGGTTCAACATCCGCAAATCAATCAACGTGATACAAAAGAAAGAACAAGAGTCATATGATCCTCTCAACAGATGCAGAAAAAGCATTTGACAAAGTACAACATCCTTTCTTGATCAAAATTCCAGAGTATAGGGTTAGAGGGTACATACCTCAATATCATAAAAGCCATCTATGAAAAACCTACAGCGAATATCATTCTCAATGGGGAGGAATGCGGCAGGGATGTCCACTCTCACCACTGCTATTCAACATAGTATTAGAAGTCCTAGCCACAGCAATCAGACAACAAAAAGAAAACAAAGGCATCCAAATCGGCAAAGAGGAAGTCAAACTCTCACTCTTTGCAGGTGATATGATACTGTATGTGGAAAACCCAAAAGACTCCACCCCAAAACTGCTAGAACTCATACAGGAATTCAGTAAAGTAGCAGGATATAAAATGCACAGAAATCAGTGGCATTCCTATACACCAACAACAAGACAGAACAGAGACAAACCAAGGAGTCGATCCCATTTACAACTGCACCCAAAACCATAAGATACCTAGGATTAAATTTAACCAAAGAGGCAAAGGATCTGTACTCAGAAAACTATAAAATACTCATGAAAGAAATTGAAGAAGACACAAAGAAATGGAAAAACGTTCCATGCTCATGGATTAGAAGAACAAACATTGTGAAGATGTCAATGCTACCTAGAGCAATCTACACATTCAATGCAATCCCCATCAAAATACCATCCACTTTTTTCAAAGAAATGGAACAAATAATCCTAAAATTTGTATGGAACCAGAAGAGACCCCGAATAGCCAGAGGAATATTGAAAAAGAAGAGGAAAGTGGGCGGCATCACAATTCCAGACTTCCAGCTCTATTACAAAGCTGTCATCGTCAAGAGAGTATGGTACTGGCACCAAAACAGACACATAGATCAATGGAACAGAATAGAGAGCCCTGAAATGGATCCTCAACTCTATGGTCAACTAATCTTTGACAAAGCAGGAAAGACTGTCCAATGGAATAAAGACAGTCTCTTCAACAAATGGTGTTGGGAAAATTGGACAGCCACATGCAGAAGAATGAAACTGGACCATTTCCTTATACCACAGACAAAAATAGACTCCAAATGGTTGAAAGACCTAAACGTGAGACAGGAGTCCATCAAAATCCTAAAGGAGAACACAGGTAGCAACCTCTTCGACCTCAGCCGCAGCAACTTCTTCCTAGAAACATCGCCAAAGGCAAGGGAAGCCAGGGCAAAAATGAACTATTGGGATTTCATCAAGATAAAAAGCTTTTGCACAGCAAAAGAAACAGTCCACAAAACCAAAAGACAACCGACAGATTGGGAGAAAATATTTGCAAATGACATATCAGATAAAGGGCTAGTATCCAAAATCAATAAAGAACTTCTTAAACTCAACACCCAAAGAACAAATAATTCCAATCAAGAAATGGGCAGATGACATGAACAGACATTTTTCCAAAGAAGACATCCAAATGGCCAACAGACACATGAAAAAGTGCTCTACACGCTCAGCCTAAGGGAAATCCAAATCAAAACCTCAATGAGATACCACCTCACACCCGTCAGAATGGCTAGAATTAACAAGTCAGGAAATGACAGATGTTGGTGGGGATATGGAGAAAGGGGAACCCTACTACACTGTTGGTGGGAATGCAAGCTGGTGCAACTACTCTGGAAAACAGTATGGAGGTTCCTCAAACAGTTGAAAATAGAGCTACCATAGGATCCAGCAATTGCAGTACTGGGTATTTACCCCAAAGATACAAATATAGGGATCCGAAGGGGTACGTGCACCCCAATGTTTATCGCAGCAATGTCCACAATAGCCAAACTGTGGAAAGAGCCAAGATGTCCATCGACAGATGAATGGATAAAGAAGAGGTGGTATATATACACAATGGAATATTATGCAGCCATAAAAAGGAATGAGATCTTGCCATTTGCAACGACATGGATGGAACTGGAGTATGTTATGCTGAGTGAAATAAGTCAATCAGAGAAAGACATGTATCATATGACCTCACTGATATAAGGAATTTTTAACCTCAGAAAACAAACTGAGGGTTGCTGGAGTGGTGGTGGGTGTGAGGGATGGGGTGGCTGGGTGACAGACATTGGGGAGGGTATGTGCTATGGTGAGGGCTGTGAATTGTGCAAGACTGTTGAATCACAGATCGGTACTTCTGAAACAAATAATGCAATATATGTTAAAAAAAAAAAGAAGAAGAAGATAGGGGAACAATGAAGGGGAGTAAGTTGGAGGGGGAGATGAATCATGAGAGACGATGGACTCTGAAAAACAAACTGAGGTTTCTAGAGGGGAGGGGGTTGGGGGGATGGGTTATCCTGGTGATGGGTATTAAAGAGGGCACGTTCTGCGTGGAGCACTGGGTGGTATGCACAATGAATCATGGAACACTACATCAAACCTAATGATGTATGGTGATTAACATAACAATAAAAATTTAAAAAAACTAATGATGTAATGTATGGTGATTAACATAACATAATAAATTTAAAAAGAAAAAAGAATATGACCCAGTTTACCTCACACACCAGCCACATTGAAGGAGGAAGTAGATGCACAAGAACAAGATGCCAGCTTTGCTAATATGTTAACTGTAAATGTACAATGAGTTTTAGATTGCTGTTGAATAGTATTTGACCAGAGCAACCCAAGACTGCTAGAACTCTATCTTACAAATCATCTATTTCCCTTGAGGCTTCAGGGGCAATTATATACTTAACGAACAATGACAAATGAGTAATCAAAGTTCCACATTACTTTCAGTTGGAATAATGCCTATAACTGCCAGTGAAACTTTCTGGAAAAGCTGGATCAAAGTATGTGAATTAGACTCAATATTCCTAAGCAAAACTTTGTACCTCAAAGTCCAAATCTAACTACTAACTGGCTGCGAAGCTCAAAGTGATGAATATTCCTGAGCACAAAAGTACTAATAAAAGGCAGCCAGGAAGGCAAGGTTGATGGGTTTCCTTCGGGAGTGGAGAGAAGAGAGAGCCACATGCATTTAGGTGACCTCACTCCATTAATGTCACCCATTATTCAGTGGGCATCCTGAAATCTGACCAATCAGTTTAAAATCTACTCTTTGGTGGGCATGTTAGGTTAATCTGAGATATTGAAAAGGATTTTCAAAAGCAAATAATAGGGGAATAGTAATGCATACCATTCTGGGGGAAAAATGACCAAAGCTTTGGAGATTGTACTTAAATATACCTAGAAAATTAAATACAGTATTAGAAGAAAATATAATAGGATAATAAGCTGAAAATCAAACTTGAAGTCATACTGCTTCTGAAAAAAGGGCAAAAAAAATTACTCTCTTATGCTTTGGGCAATCATTTTCAAGTTCACAGGAAAACAGTTATCTGGGCTGGGGGCTGTATGAGAAAAAATGGATTGCAGAGGAAAGAGACTACCCCAGGAATGGTTGCAAGGATACTATCACTACTGACCAGACTCGAGGCAATAATTTTTATTCATATTACTAGGAAAGTCTAATAATTTGTTTTCTCTTTTATCATGTAAGAAGAGGATGAATCATGACTATTATTTTCATTTTCAAAAAAGCTATTATGCAATCCTAGGCTTTTCAGGAGCGATACCTCCTGTTGTAACTATCAGATAGAAGGCAGTAGCAGCAGGTTGCTCTACTTCGAATAGCACTGAAAGACAGGCACTCTAGTTACAATTATTTTTATTGCACATGTCATTTGATCAAATATTAAAAACAATGTAGAAAAATGATAAAATATGGGAAAGGATAAATAAGAAACATTGCCCCAAGTTTTATCTCATTTTGACAACCATAGTTAATATTTTAGTATGTATTCTATTTTTTGATGGCATTGTTTTATAATACACTTTTACCAGTATTGTCTTATTTTGCTTTTTGTCCCTTCGGTTAATATTGTTTCCAGTTGTGGTGCGATTCTGTTCAAATGGCATGAATCACATACAACAGAGAGAACACGTGAGATGTTTTTAAAGCTACTGCCAAACTTTCTGCTATGAGATTCTGGAACCATGTATATGTGTTTATACATTTTTATTTAAATTGTTAATAATTCTATGAGGAACATTTCTTAATTGCTACTCTTCTAATTAAGACATTGGGACATAAAGAAGTTAAGTGAATTGCAGAGATTATATAGGTAAGAATGGCAGACCTGGGATTTGATCCTTACCTGCTTGATTCCAAAGCTCTGTTTTCACAATTATGTTATTTTGCACTTCTCCCTTATAAATGGTAAAACTTTACACAGTTAATCCATATAATTATAATTTCAAATATACAGATGAGTAAAAACAGCTGCAGAGAAGTTATGATATCTTAAAGTCATACAAATATTTAGTGATAAGATACAGCATAAGAGGCCAGACCTTGAGTTGTGGCCCAGCACTCTGCCTTCTAAAGTCCACTCTGTTGTGTTGAAATAGCATTTTATTTATTGTATTTCCACAATTTTCTCTTAGTCTTTTCTCTCAGTTGCACCCAGTCTCTTTCTGTGTCCATGCATGGCACTGGTAGCAGGCCTGGGCAGAGAAGGAGCACAGAAGACCAGAAGATGTTCCATGGGGCTTTTGTGGGAGACTGAAATGTGACCAGCTGTGACCTTCTGGCTGTTAGCAGGCTTCCAGCCAAACTCTACAATGACATCTACTAGCTAACATTAATGGGGCAGGCACTGTATGCCAAATAAGCCTCTAAGAACTTTGATTCCCATAAACATCCCCATTCTACAGATGAGGACACTATGGCAAGAAAAGCCAAATAATCTATGCAAGGTCTCATAGCCAGAAAGACAGAACAACTAGAATTTGGACTCAGGCATCTGCTTCCAAGCCAGCGTTCTTTACCTATTAGCCAAACTACCTAAAATCCTCAAACTAACTCTTAAATTGCAAGGACAGCCAGATAAAATAAAGATTGTCATTAGCAGTCATAGGTGTTCAGAATAGTTAATGAGCACCTGGAATTACTTAGTATTTCTTTTTATTAATAAAAATAACTGATGGTGTACCAACAATAGGCAAAATGGGTCATTGCAGCGAAATGGACTGATAGCAAATGTGGCTTAGCCACACAGTAGGGTGCACACAGCCCACCTAAGAGACTCCCCTGGAGCTCCTGGTTCTGGTGAGCAGGGGGCATTGTGCTACAGGACACCACAGGATCTCTTCTTCATAAGGGCATGACTTTCAAAATCAGGAGATGTAGCTGACTTTCCTATTATATAGAAATAAACACAGAAATTTAGACAAAATGAGGAAACAGAGGAATATGTCCCAAATGAAAGAACAGGACAAAACCACAACAAAAGAGTTAATGAAACAGAGATAATATGCCTGATAAAGGATTCAAAGTAGTGGTCATAAAGATACTCAATGGACTTGAGAAAAGAGTGAATAAACTCAGTAAGAACTTCAACAGAGAGAGAGAGAGAGAAAGAAAGAGAGAGAGAGAGAGAGAAAATATAAAAAAGAGCCAGTCAGAGATGAAGAACTCAATAACTGACATAAAACAATACACTAGAGGGAATCAATTGCAGATTAGAGAAGACAGAACAGATCAGTGATCTGGAAGACATGGTAATGGAAAGCACCAAAGCTGAACAGCTAAAAGAAAAGAGAATATTAAGAAATGAGAATAGATTAAGGTAATTCAATGACATCATCAAATGTAATAATATACATATTGTAGGGATCCCCAAAAGATAAGAGAGTAAGAAGGGGACAGAAAATTTATTGCAAGTAAAATAGCTGAAAACTTCCCTAATCTGGGGAAGGAAATAGACATCCAGACTCAGGAAGCACAGAAAGCCCTCAACAAAATTAACCCAAGGAAGTTTACACCAAAACATAATAATTAAAATGGCAGAAAGGAATGTTAGAGGGAGAATTTTAAAAGCAATAAGGAAAAACAGTTACATACAAGGAAACTCCATAGGGGTATCAGATAATTTTTCAGCAGAGATTTTGCAGGCCAGAAGGGAGTGGAATGATATATTCAAAGTGCTGAAAGGAAAAAAAAAACAAAACAAAACAAAAAAAACTGCAACCAAGAATACCCTACCTAGCAAAGTTATCATTCAGAATAGGAGAGATAAAATGGTTCCCAAAAAAAGTTAAAGGATTTCATGACCACTAAACTTTATAAGAAATGTTAAAGAGAATTCATTGAATGGAAAGAAAAGACTATAACCAGGAGTAAGAAACTTTTTTTTTTAAGATTTTATTTGAGAGAGAGAGACAGAGATAGCAAGAGAGAGCACTAGCTGGGAGGAGAGGAAGAAGCATGTTCCCCACTGAGCAGGGAGCCTGATACAGGGCTCAATCCCAGGAAACTGGGATCATGACCTGAGCAGAAGGCAGACATTTAACCAATTGAGCCACCAGGCATCAAGAAGTACAAAACTTACAAAGGAAAAAAGTTCACACATAAAAGCAAATGTGTAATAAAAGCATAGGTTAATCACTTATTAAACCAGTATGGAGGTTAAAGCACAAAGCAGTAAAATCAATTATATCTACAAAAATCAGTCAAGGCATTCACAAAATAAAATGATGTAATGCCATCACATACATAAAACATGGTGGGAAAGTAAAGACTTAGTGCCTTTAGAATGAGTTCAAATTTAAGCAATCATCAATATAAAGTGCTAAACACATAAGATGTTATATATGAAATAAGAGTAACCACAGATCAAAAATTTATAATGCACACTAAAGAAAGTCATCAAACCACAAGAAAAGAAAGCAGGAAAAGAAAGGAACAAAGAAGAAATACAAAAACAACTATAGGGGAGAAGGAAAGATGGCGGAGGAGTAGGGGACCCTATTTCAACTGGTCCCCGGAATTGAGCTGGATATCTACCAGACCACTCTGAGCACCCACGAAACCAGCCTGAGATGTAAGAAGATCTAGATCTCTACAAGCAGAGTATCGGACGGTTGGTTTTCAGGTACGAAATGGGGAGCCCTGATTCCACGGGCAGATACCAGAAGATAAACAGCAGTGGGAGGGTGCCTGGCCAGGGGGATCCTACACCGCCGGTGAGTGACATCCTCACATGGGGGGACGGGGCACAGACTCCCAGAATGGTAGCAGCGGGGAAAGGATTTTAGGGCAGCCCCCAGGATGGGAATCCGGAGCGGCAGAGTCACGCATGGGAACTGGGAGTGGCTGGCAGTTTTAGCAGCACAAAGGGCAGAGACATGCCCCCACCTGGAGGCAGGACTAGGGGCACTGCAGAAGGGCATACAACCCAGGCCGCTGCAGTTTATAGCAGCAGGGACAGAAACGGAGACAGTGTGGCCTGGAGAGCTCACTGAAGAACAGACTGCAGTCTTTCTGCTCTGAGGCAGAGGGTTGGAAACAGTGTCTTCTGCTCTGACTCATGGAAGAGACACGGAAGGCCCCCAGGGAAAGCCACCAGAGAACAAACCCCTAAAAACTGATTTCCGCTGAGCCCATTCCCAACCACAGGGGGGCAGGGCAACTCTGCCCAAACAGGGTTGCCTGAGTAACAGGGCAGCAGGACCCTCCCCCAGAAGACAGGCTGGGAAAACAAGAGGCCAGCAACCCTAAGGGCCCAAGAAAACAGGAGCATCTTACTTGGGTTCTGGTCAATAATTTGGACTCTATACATTCCCTCAACCACCCATCAACAGAATGACTAGGAGGAGGAACCCCCAAAAGAGAAAAGACTCAGAGATTATGACTTATGCTGCAAATTTACAAATGGATGCTGATATAACCAAGATGTTGGAGATAGAATTCAGGCTAGAAATTGTGAAGACAATCACTAGAAAGGAGAAATCAATTAATGGCAACCTAGAGTCTCTAAGGGCAGAAATGAAAGCTGAATTGGCAGAACTTAAAAATGCTATCAATGAGATCCAATCCAATCTAGATAATCTAACAGCTAGGGTAAGTGAGGCAGAAGAACGAGTAAGCAACCTGGAAGACAATATAATAGATAGAAAGGGAAAAGAGGAGGCCAGGGAAAAACAACTCAGAATCCATGAAAATAGAATCAGAGAAATAAGTGACACCATGAAGCGTTCCAATGTCAGAATAATTGGAATCCTGGAGGGAGTGGAGAGAGAGAGGACTAGAAGATGTATTTGAGCAAATCATAGCTGATAACTTCCCTAATCTGGAGAATGAAACAAACATTCGTGTCCTAGAGGCAGGGAGGACCCCTCTCAGGATCAAGGAAAACAGGCCAACACTCCGGCATGTAATAGTAAAACTTGCAAACCTTAGAACCAAGGAAACCATCTTAAGGGCAGTTTGGGGGAAGAGATTCCTTACGTACAGAGGGAGGAACATCAGAATAACGTCAGACCTATCCCCAGAGACCTGGCAAGCCAGAAAGGGCTGGCAAGACATATTCAGGGTACTAAATGAGAAGAACATGCAGCCAAGAATACTTTATCCAGTAAGGCTGTCATTTAGAATGGATGGAGAGATGCAGAGCGACCACGACCAGCAGCAACTGAAAGAATATGTGACCACTATGCTGGCCCTGCAAGAAATATTAAGGGGATTCTATAAAAGGAGAAAGACCCCAAGAGTGATATTCAACAGAAATTTACAGGGACAATCTATAAAAACAATGTCTTCACAGGCAACATGATGACAATTAATTCATATCTTTCAATAATCACTCTCAACGTGAATGGCCTAAATGCTCCGATAAAATGGCACAGGGTTGCAGATTGGATAAAAAGACAGGATCCATCCATATGCTGTCTACAAGAGACTCATTTTGAACCTAAAGATACATCCAGACTGAAAGTGAAAGGATGGAGATCCATCTTCCATGCCAGTGGACCTCAAGAGAAAGCTGGGGTAGCAATTCTTATATCAGATAAATTAGATTTTAAACTAAAGGCTGTAATCAGAGATGCAGAAAGACATTATATCATTCTTAAAGTGTCTATGCAACAGGAATATCTAACAATTGTAAATATCTAGACCCCCAAAATGGGAGGAGCCATCTACATAAGCCACGTGTTAACCAAAATAAAGAGTCATATTGATAACAATACGTTAATTGTAGGAGACCTCAATACTTCACTCTCAGCAATGGACAGATCATCTAAGCAGAAAATCAACAAGGAAACAAAAGCTTTGAATGATACACTGGACCAGATGGACCTCATAGATATTTAGAGAACATTCCACCCTAAAACAACAGAATATACATTCTTCTTGAGCACACATGGAACTTTCTCCAGAATAGACCATACACTGGGTCACAAATCAGGTCTCAACTGATACCAAAAGATTGAGATTATTCCCTGCATATTCTCAGACCACAATGCTTTAAAACTGGAACTCAATCACAAGAAAAAATTTGGCAGAAATTCAAACACTTGGAAACTAAAGACCGCTCTGCTCAAGAATGTTTGGGTCAACCAGCAAACCAAAGAAGAACTTAAACAATTCATGGAAGTCAATGAGAACGAAAACACATCGGTCCAAAACCTATGGGATACTGCAAAGGCGGTCCTAGGGGGAAAATACATAGCCATCCAAGCCTCACTCAAAAAAATAGAAAAATCCTGAATTCACCAACTAACTCTATACCTTAAAGAACTAGAGAAAAAGCAACAAACGATGCCTAAACCACGCATTAGAAGAGAAATAATTAAAATTAGAGCAGAGATCAATGAATTAGAAACCAGAAACACAGTAGATCAGATCAACAAAACTATAAGTTGGTTCTTTGAAAGAATTAATGGCCAGACTTATCCAAAAGAAAAGAGAAAGGACCCAAATTAATAAAATTATGAATGAAAGGGGAGAGATCATGACTAACACCAAGGAAATAGAAACAATTATTAGAAATTATTTTCAACAACTATATGCCAATAAACTGAGCAATCTGGATGAAATGGAGGCCTTCCTGGAAGCCTATAAGCTGCCAAGACTGAAACAAGAAGAAATTGACAACCTGAATAGGCCAATAACTAGTAATGAGATTGAAGCAGTGATCAAAAACCTCCCAAGAAACAAGAGTCCAGGGCCGGATGGATTCCCTGGGGAATTCTACCAAACATTCAAAGAAGAAATAATACCTATTCTACTGAAGCTGTTTCAAAAAATAGAAACAGAAGGAAAACTTCCAGACTCATTCTATGAGGCCAGTGTTACCTTAATCCCCAAACCAGGCAAAGACCCCATCAAAAAGGAGAATTTCAGACCAATATCCGTGATGAATATGGATTCCAAAATCCTCAACAAAATCCTAGCTAATAGAACCCAACAATACATTAAAAGGATCATCCACCACGACCAAGTGGGATTTATCCCCGGGATGCAAGGGTGGTTCAACATTCGCAAATCAATCAATGTGATAGAACACATTAATAAGAGGAGGGAGAAGAACCATATGGTTCTCTCAATTGATGCAGAAAAAGCATTTGACAAAATACAGTATCCTTTCCTGATTAAAACTCTGTTCAGAGTATAGGGATAGAAGGAACATTCCTCAAGTTCATAAAATCCATCTATGAAAAACCCACAGCAAATATCATCCTCAATGGGGAAAAGCTGAGAACGTTTCCCTTAAGATCAGGAACATATCAAGGATGCCCACTTTCGCCACTATTGTTCAACATAGTACTAGAAGTCCTAGCAACAGCAATCAGACAACAAAAAGAAATAAAATTTATTCAAATTGGCAAAGAAGAAGTCAAACACTCTCTTCTTGCAGATGACATGATACTTTATGTGGAAAACCCAAAAGACTCCACCCCCAAATTACTAGAACTCATACAGCAATTCAGTAATGTGGCAGGATACAAAACCAATGCACAGAAATCAGTTGCTTTCTTATACACTAACAATGCAACTATAAAAAGAGAAATTAGAGAAAGGAGCCCATTTACAATAGCACCAAAAACAATAAGATACCTTGGAATAAACCTAACCAAAGGGGTAAAGGATCTATACTCCAGGAACTTCAGAACATTCATGAAAGAAATTGAAGACACAAAAAGATGGAAAAACATTGCATGCTCATGGATCAGAAGAATAAACATTGTTAAAATGTCTATGCTACCCAGAGCAATCTATACCTTCAAGGCCATCCCGATCAAAATTCCAATGACATTTTTCAAAGTGCTGGATCAAACAATCCTAAAATTTGTATGGAATCAGAAAAGACCCCGAATCGTCAAGGAAATGTTGAAAAAGAAAAACAAAGCTGGGAGCATCGCATTGCCTGATTTCAAGCTACATTACAAAGCTGTGATCACCAAGACAGCATGGTACTGGCACAAAAACAGAAATATAGACCAATGGAACAGAATAGAGAACCCAGATATGGACCCTCAACTCTATGGTCAAATAATCTTTGACAAAGCAGGAAAAAAAAACATGCAATGGAAAAAAGACAGTCTCTTCAGTAAATGGTGCTGGGAAAATTGGACTGCCAAATGCAGAAGAATGAAACTCGACCATTCTCTAACACCATTCACAAAGATAAACTCAAAGTAGATGAAAGACCTCAATGTGAGACAGGAATCCATCAAAATCCTAGAGAAGAACATAGGCAGTAACCTCTTTGACATCGCCCACAGCAACTTCTTTCAAGATACATCTCCAAAAGCTAGTGAAACAAAAGCAAAAAAGAACTTTGGGGACTTCATCAAGATAAAAAGGCTCTGCACAGAAAAGGAAACAGTCAACAAAACATAGAGGCAACCCACAGAATGGGAGAAGATATTTGCAAATGACACTACAGATAAAGGGCTGGTATCCAAGATCTATAAAGAACTTCTCAAACTCAACACCCAGAAAACAAATAATCAAGTCAAAAAGCAGGCAGAAGATATGAAAAGACACTTCTCTGAAGAAGACATACAAATGGCTCACAGACACATGAAAAAATGTTCATCATCATTAGCCATCAGGGAAATTCAAATCAAAACCACATTGAGATACCACCTTACACCAGTTAGAATGGCAAACATGGACAGGGAAAGAAACAACAAATGTTGGAGAGATTGTGGAGAATGGGGAACCCTCTTACACTGTTGGTGGGAATGCAGTTTGGTACAGGCACTTTGGAAAACAGTGTGGGGTTTCCTCAAAAATTTAAAAATAGAGCTACCCTATGACCCAACAATCGCACTACTGGGTATTTACCCCAAAGACACAGATGTAGTGAAAAAAAGGGCCCTATGCACCCCAATGTTCATAGCAGCAACGTCTGCAAGAGCCAAACTGTGGAAAGAGCCTAGATGCCCTTCAACAGATGAATGGATAAAGAAGATGTGGTCCATATATACAATGGAATATTACTCAGCCATCAGAAAGGATGAATACCCAACTTTTACATCAACATGGATGGAACTGGAGGAGATTATGCTAAGTGAAATAAGTCAAGCAGAAAAAGTCAATTATCATTTGGTTTCACTTATTTGCGGAACATAAGGAATAGCATGGAGGACATTAGGAGAAAGAAGGGAAAAATGAAGGGGGGGGAATTGGAGGGAGAGATGAACCATGAGAGACTGTGGATCTGAGAAACAAACAGAGTTTTAGAGGGGAGGAGAGAGGGGGTACTGGTTAGCCCTGTGATGGGTATTAAGGAGGGCACATACTGCATGGAGCACTGGATGTTATACAAAACAATGGATCGTGGATCACCACATCAAAAACTAATGATGTGGGTGCCTGGGTGGCTCAGATGGTTAAGCGTCTGCCTTCAGCTCAGGTCAGGATCCTAGAGTCCTGGGATCGGGTCCCGCATCAGGCTCCCTGCTCCTTGGGAGCCTGCTTGTCCCTCTGCCTCTCTCTCTCTCTCTCTCTCTGTCTCTCATGAATAAATAAAATCTTTAAAAATAAATAAATAAATAAATAAATAAATAAATAAATAAATAAATAAAACTAATGATGTATTGTATGGTGACTAACATAACATAATAAAATTTAAAAACAACAAAAACAACATCTGTAAAACAAGTAACAAAATGGCAATAAGTACATATCTATAAATATTTACCTTAATAAAGTATATTAATGTTCTAATCAAAAGACATAGAGTGAGTGAATGGATAAGAAAAGCAAGACCCATTCATATCCTTCCTACAAGAGACTCACTTCAAACATAAAGACACATGTAGATTGAAAGTGAAGGTATAGAAGAACATTTACCATGAAAATGGTAGCACAAAGAAAGCTAGGGTAGCAGTATTTACACTGGACAGAATAGACTTTACAACAAAGACTATAATAAGGGGTAAAGAAGGGTACTACATGAGGCACCTGAGTGGCTCAGTCAGTTGGCATCTGACTCTTGGTTTCAGCTCATGTCATGATTTCATGGATTGTGAGATCAAGCCCCACATTGGGCTCTGCGCTCAGCAGGGTGTCTACTTGAAAATTTTCTCCCTCTGCCCCTCCCCCTACTCATGTGCATGCTCTCTCTCTCTCTCCCTCAAATAAATAAATCTTTAAAAAAAGATACTACATAATGATAAAGGAAACAATCCAACAAGGATAAAACAATTATAACTATCTATGCACACAGCATAGGACCACCTAAATACATAAATCAATTATTAATAGACATAAAGGAAAAAATTGTCAGTAATACAATAATAGTAGGAGACTTTAATACTCCACATACATCAATGGATAAATCATCCAGACACAATATCAACAAGGAAAGAGTGGCTTTGAATGACACATTAGACCAGATAGACCTAACAGATACGTATAGAACAGTCCATCTAAAAATAGAATGCACATTTTTTAAAGAACACATGGAACATTTTCCAGAATAGATCACATGTTATGCCATTAAACAAGCCTCAATAAATTCAAAAAGATTGAAGGCATATCATGTATCTTTTCCAACCACAAATGTATAAAACCAGAAGTCAATCATGAAAAAATCTGCAAAGAACACAAATACATGAAGTCCAAATAACATGCTACTAAACAATGAACGAGTCAGTCAAACATATATGCTCCGTGTATGTTTTTAATTTCAAAGAGGAAATTAAAAACATACACAGAGACAGATGGAAATGAAAACACAACAGTCTTTGGTATGCAGCAAAAGCAGTTCAAAGAGGTAAGTTTATAGCAATACAGGCTACCTCAAAAAACAAGAAAAATCTCAAATAAACAACCTGACCTTACACATAAAGTAGGTAGAAAAAGAACAAAGCCCAAAGCCAACAGAAGGGAAGAAATAATAAGTTTTAGAAGAAAAATAAATGAAATAAACTAAAAACAAAAACAAAAACCACAATAGAACAAAACCATGAAACCAGGAGCTGGTTCTTTGGAAAGATCAACAACATTGATATATGTTTCATCAGACTCATCAAGAAAAAAAGAGAGAAGACTCAAATGAAATCAGAAATGAAAGAGGAGAAATAACTCCTGACATCACAGAAATACAAAGGATTGTAAGAAAACATTATTAAAAAGTGTATGCCAACAAATCGAACAACCTAAAAGAAATGGATAACTTCCTAGAATCATGTAAGATTCACAGATGGAATCAGATATACATATAGATACACCTCCCCAAACATGCACCCTGGAATATTACTTAACCATGAAAAAGAAACAAGATCTTGCTGTTTGCAACAACATGGATGGATGTAGAGGGTATTATGCTAAGTGAACTAAGAGAAAGAGAAATACCATATGATTTCACTAATATGTGGAATTTAGGAAACAAACAAAAAAGAGACAAAGGAAAACAGCAGACTCTTAAAGACAGAACAAATTGTTGGTTGGCAGAGGGGAAGTGAGGGGGGATGGACAAAATAGATAAAGGGGATTAGGAGTATGCTTATAGTGATGAGCACTGAGTAATGTATAGAATTGTTGAATTGTTATATTGAACACCTGAAACTAATATAACACTGTATGTTCATTATACTTCAGTTAAAAATATATATTTATATTTAAAAAAGTTATATAAAAACTTTTTATATTATATATAATTTTATAAATATATACAATATATATTTAAAAATATATATATATAAAAAGTAATAGTGACTGAATATGTCCTACTTTAAACTTTTCTGGTATGGATCGTTTACCACTTTTTTTTTTTAAGATTTATTAATTTATTTTAGAGAGTGTGTGTGAGTGGGGGGAGGGGCAGAGGGAGAGAATCGTCAAGCAGACTCCCTGCTGAATGCAGACACCAATGCGGGGCTTGATCTCACAATCCATGAAACCATGACCTGAGCTGAAAGCAAGAGTTAGACACTGAACTGACTGAGCCATTCAGCCACCCCTGGATCACTTACCACTTGCAAACATGGTAGTGTGTTTTAATCTATCTAACTGCTCCATGCTAATTCACCCAATTTTAGCAGAGGAAGATGATATTTAAGTAGGATTAAGTGATTTTAGCAAGGTCATATAGCTAATATGTGACAAAGCTCAAAATTTATGCCACATTTCCTAATTCCAAGAAAGGTACTTATTCATTATACCATGATTTTGGTTATTTTTGACACAGATAATTTCCAAAATTTTGGCATACATTTATTTTTCAAAAACTTACCAACATCTGTTTCTCCTAGGAATATAGGTTTGCCTCTACCTAAAATGATAATAGACCAAAATAATGTAGAGCTTTATTTTTTTTAAGATTTTTTATTAATTTATTTGAGAGAGCAAGAGAACACAAGCAGGGGAAGCAGCAGAGGAAGAGGGAGAAGCAGACTCCTCGCTGAGACGGAAGCCCAGTGCAGGAGTTGAGCCCAGGACTCAGGATCATGATCTGAGTCAAAGGCAGATGCTTAACCAACTGAGCCACTCAGGTGCCCCAATGCAGAACTTAATTTTTTTTTTTTTTTTTATCGCAGATGGAAAGCATTACTTCAGTAATGTTACTTATACTTTAAGGAGAGATCTAGTGAGATAACCTCTTGAAAATAACTCATGGATCTATGTATAAATATTTTCAAAATTTTAGGATGGTTAATAAAGTGATAATGTATGTTTCACATCCTAAAAAATTCACTTTAGAAAAACTCTTGTTTCAGTTTTCCTGTGTGTCATCAAAATGGCCCAATATAAATGCTAGAAATGCTCCAATTTCGGCTGAAATTAACAAACCAATAACTGTAAATGCTTTCGATTTACTTGTTAGTAAACCCCAGTTCTTTTATCTGCCTTAGAAAGATGCTTTAAAATTAATTCAGGCTTACGAAGCATGGAGGACCAATATAATTGATTTTCTACTCTGTGGTAAGTAGATTTAAGGGTACTTCAAGAACTTTGAATATAGGGGTGCCTGGGTGGCTCAGTTGTTAAGCGTCTGCCTTTGGCTCAGGTCATGATCCCAGGGTCCTGGGATCGAGCCCCACAGCGGGCTTCCTGCTCCGGGGGAGGCCTGCTTCTCCCTCTCCCACCCCCCCTGCCTGTGTTCCCTGTCTCACTGTGTCTCTCTCTGTCAAATAAATAAAAAAAATCTTTAAAAATATTTTTTTGAATATAGTATTTTTAAATTTCTTTTCACTTTGGATCTTGATCTTTGTCTTCTACATTTTTAAAATTTTTCTGATAAAATTAAAATGTAAGATTTCAATGTAGTAAATGCATCTGTTTCTCCCCTAGACCCCAGCACCCATTCCAGCTCTGCCCTCCTCCAGGCTTTATGTTCCCAAGAGGCACAGACTCTGTTTTGTTCATTAGCTCATGTCTATATCTGGCATTAGTAGGTGTCTAATAAATGCCTTTTAGATGAGCTTTTGAGAGATCCTGAAAGACTCCTGTACTCAAACTCAGATATCAGGAAGATAGTCTCTCAGGAGAATCAATCTAACAAGAGGTCCCTACCTCTTTGATAGATTACCCTCTTTGTTTTCATGGGCATGTCCTCTGCTCACTGGCGCCTCCTGCTTTCAGGGTCCTCATAAATAAATATTGAGCTCTCTTTGGGAATAGATTTCCAGACATGTTTTATTTCCCAGCTCTTCCCTACTCCATAATCTGCAGCTCAGTAAGAATGATTTATCTGCAAGGGTAACATTTCCCTGCAGTTTTTGAAAGATCAACAGATAAAACATAGGAACACAATAGGCCATCCAATCATTCTGATTGGATGCAGATATATGTTGTATGCTCCCAAAGGAACCCATGATTCAGTTGTATAATCGTATACCAATAAAAAATGAGTACACTCTGACTGGATAGCAAGGACTTCCATGTATGGGATCTTTTATATTAACATAATAATCCAAAATGCTTAACAGATAATGCAGCGTGATAGCTCTCCTTTCCAATCCAACTTTCCCCTCTATACATAGTGAGTTGAATGGTGGTCCCCCAAAAGTTAGATCCACATTCTAACCCCCAGGGGCTGTGGATGTCCTTATTTACAAGCACCATATGTATATATTGTAGTGCTATACATACATATATTCTAGAGATACAATGTTCTGTATACATATGTATGATTTGATACATATATAATGCATTACATAAGATATACTTTATATTTGCAGGCATACATGAGTATTTTATCTCAAACCTATATTCCATAGATACCTAGCACTCCACTAAAGAAGTAATGGAAATATACAAGTTATTTCCAGTATTTAAATAAGCCCAAGAGATAGCATATAATACTTGTCATTGGGTAGCACAGGAGGATGAAAATTGGAGGTTCATTTGCTCTGGGCTAGAATGGTGACTTTACGAGGGGATGACATTGGTTTGTTCTCACCAATCAGTTCAGATTGATGGTTATTTACAGCTTTGATGAATACAATATGGCAGCATGAATTATAATTATTTTGGGTTAATAAAATATTTCAGAGTATGGGCTCCAAGAAGAAAACACAATAAATGCTCAAAGGTTCTCTGTGTGGTAAAGGGTTGACAACTAGACTCAGACTTGCATACGTACACTCACAGTCTCATACCTGTCACAATGCCTTTGTCTTCACTTCCCTTTACACAAGGTCAGTTTAGTTTTACTATTAATATGTCATTTGTGAATTTCTCACCTTTCCCTGAACTTCAAATTTTTAGTGTATCCTTTTTATCAGTTGACTAATAGACCCTTCAGAGTCTATCTGAAGGTGCCCCTCCTCCCAATTATTTATCTTATTTTCAACTGAAGCATTATCAGTTCATGCTGTAATGTTATTACAAACTCTGAAATGGCTTTCTATCTCATTCAGAGTGAAATCCATAGTCCTTACTTGGTTAACAAACCCTAAAGTTCTGTCACATTATCATGCTCACCCTCTCCTCCTAACATTCCCCCCCTTAACTCCCCTTTGATCACTCCCTTTCTAACAAACCAGCCATTTGACTTGTTTTTCTTTGAAAAATGTCAGAAATCCTCTAGCCTCAGGGCCTTTGCATTTGCTCTTCCCCCAGATAGAGATACAGATACAGATATACCCCTCTCTTCATTCAGGTATGTGAATAAATCTGATCATAATCAGGAGGTCATCCCTGGCTACCTTATCTAAAATAGCATTTCCTTGTTTGTTTGTTTTTTTAATTTTCTATTCTCTTACTTTTCTTTATTTCCATACATATCGTATTTATTTTTATGTTTGATTTCTGTGTCTAAGAGAATGTAAGCTCAGTAGAGCCTGGAAGTGGTAAAGGGTTGACAACTAGACTCAGACTTGCATACGTACACTCACAGTCTCATACCTGTCACAATGCCTTTGTCTTCACTTCCCTTTACACAAGGTCAGTTTAGTTTTACTATTAATATGTCATTTGTGAATTTCTGTCGTGTGGCTGTCGTGTGCTCACTGCTGCTTCCCCAGGTCTTAGAAATGTGCCTAGCATAAAGTAAACCTCAATAAATATTTTCTGAATAAGTAAATATATTCATTTCTTATCATTCAACATTGGAGCACCTAATGATAATGTTTGTTGAATTCTGAATATGTACCAGCAAATGTGCCAGGCAAATTATATGGACCACTTCCATTTAATCCTGACCAACATCTTTTGAGGTGAGTTGTCTATTATGTGCTCTTCACAAATGATTAGTTGAGGCTGGGAAAAATTGAGAAATTTGCCCAATGTTACACAGCCATTAAGTGGCAGAGGGCAATATTTAACCCTAGATATCCTAGCTACAGACCCCAAGCTCTTCCACATTATGTTATAGCAGAATTGCATCAAAAGCAGGAGGCCAACTCTTCTCTGCTTTTAGGCAGCCTGCAGCTTTATGAGAGAAAAAGAAAAGCAGCACATAATACAGTAGGATGAGGGCTATAGCAGAGTGAAAATGGGAGACCCTTGGGGAGCTTCTCACAGGATCATCTAAATCATAACTAATGAGAAGTCCTCCATGTAAAGAAATGAGTGAAAGGATGGAACCACTCCCAGAAGTGAGAACAGCCTGTGTAATTCCAGAGTTGTGAAAAAAACATGGCTCATTTGTGAAATTCATTTTGGCTGTTTGCATAGAAGGTGGGGGAACAAAATAGAAGCATTTGGCTTTTTTAGCCCTAGGTTTGCGATGCATTCAGAGGAGGAGGCTTCAAAAATGTTAAATAATTAAAAATAAACAACCCAGAAGAGATGAAAAGAAAATATCAGAGGCAATGGGAAGATTTCTGTTGAGAGCAATCAGCAAATGATCACTTTTCAAAGGCCAAGGAGAAGACAGACCTCCCTCCTAATTGGTAAACTGGGGAATATTGCTGAAAAGTTAATGTGAAAACTTGATAGCAAAATTCCCTGTTGTTTCCAGAATTCATTTACAAGGATGCATATATATGAAAAGAGCAGAGCCTGGATCCTTGGTTTCCCCAGTCTTTGTTGCATGGCCAATATAGCAATTGAGGCAACATTGCAAGATAAATCAGAAATCAAAGAACATGAGGCTGGAAACTACCTCAAGAGAGGCCTAAGAGATTAAGTCAGGAAGAACTAGGTTAGAATTCTACCTCTGTCCTTTCTTAACTTTGGGATTTTATGCAGTTTACAATTATCTCAAATTTTGAATATAAAGATGAAAAGATAGATATCTTTATATCACTTTATAGGTTCATTGTGACAATTAAGTGCATTAATGTATGTGAAATAAACTAACAGCATTGAAGTCAGATAATAAACAATAGCTGTTACTTTGTTAGTGTTCAGCCCAAACCATTGATTTCATTGATTAAAAAACAGATAAGGGAAAATGACTAACTGGAACTTGTTAATTACCTAATCTGCCAGCTACCACCGGAGCTCTCCATCTCAGGATCACCACCAAATGAATCTTGATTCCATTAAAGATCTTATACCTGACCTAAAAATTCCATTTGATTTTCAGCCTCTATTTACCATCCTCAAAATCACGGACCTGCTTTGCCTTCAATGAAGTCTTCAGAGTTCACCTCAAATATGGGACAGATGTGGTTGGCAATACTAGAATGACTCTAAAGTAACAAAGCCTGTGTTTTGTGAAGTGGCTCTGGCAGCATCATTTTCCCAGAAAGCCATCGTGAATCAGATTGGGCTAAATATCCCTTCTCTGTACTGCAGAACAGGTTCTTACCTCTGTGTTACTATTTGTTCCATTATCTACTGTAATTAGTTATTTAGTGGCCCTCTCTAGAATGTAAAGACAGATGCAGTGCCCCACTGATCGCCAAATCACCAGTTCATAGCAAGGGTCCAATATAATACATAGTAGGTATTCTATAAAATTTAATATAATCTAGTATGTATTTGTTGCATGTAATATGCCCTCCATAGAGAAAGTTATTACTGTTTTAATTGCATTAGTATTATAAGGATGGCTGCAGATTTAGCTATTCAAAATGGTAATTTTGACTGTCATTTTTTGGACATAGAGGATTCTCTTTGTTAAAAATTCACATAAATTCTTTAATATCCTATCTGGCAAAATAACCATTCACTCTATATACTTAAATCTAAGCAGTGGTGCATTGAACTTTGTTCCCACCAACTCACAGGAACCAATTGTGTGTTTCTCTTCCCAACTCCATGTTCAGCAACTTCATGTTAGAAACTTGAAACTGGCCATGGTGGTAGTGTTTAGGCCATGGAAGTCAACAAATACTGCATGTCAGCACTTTTTATCTCCCAGAGAGCCGGTGGTTGTACACTTACCAGCATATTACTCTAATTTGTGTAGTTCTGCATTCATGGCTTTATCTGAGGTTGAAGCTGTGTCTAGTTTTCTGGCCCCATTTCGTTCTTTTTCCTTTTTAAGATTTATTTATTTATTATTTGAGAGAGAGAGTGCAACGCACATGAGTGGGAGGCACGGAGGGAGGGGTGCGGGGAGGAGAAAGAATCCCAAGCAGACTCCACGCTGAGTGTGGAGCTTGACACAAGGCTCAGTCTCACAACCCTGAGATCATAACCTGAGCTGAAACCAAGAGTCAGACAGTTAATGGACTGAGCCACTCAAGCACCCCTCCATTTCATTCTTTACACCACCTAGATGCCCATAAATAATTCCTAGCAAAATTGTTTGCATGTACAGCAGATACCCATAAAATAAGCAATTAATTAATATGGGTAAACAGTCTCCCTCTATAACTTGTTTTTTTCCTGATGTAGCTTTTAACGTCTTCGTAGGTTTATTAAATAGTAGCTGGAACAATCAGCTTTCTGAGTGGATCAAATTCAAAGTTCAGTGAACTGGACAGAGAATCTTTGTGGAGCTAGAAAATAATGATAGTGTTAAAAGTACTGATAAATTTAATCAACTGACCAAACCTTTCCTTTATCTTACTTATTTGGGCAAAAAAGTGTGGAGTTAATTTGGTTCCTCAGACTTTTTCTGGAATATAAGGTTGAGATTGTTTTATACTCCTTTGCATAGAAAATATATAGGCTTTTTCCCCCTTAACTTCAGATTTATATTCAGGATAATAAAAGATTATTTCAGGCTATTCCAGTATTATGAATAATTGTTTCATGTTGCTAAATGAAGCCTGGATTTCAAACTGCAGGTCATTATTATAAAGCAATCTTTGGTTATAAATCAGTCCATTTCCTCTGTCATTACTTGAGGGTGGAAGCATTCAAGAATATGGGTGCGTTTTTTAAATTCTATTAGAATACTGTTCTCTGTTTCTTTTTTCTTCTTATAAATAACCAGTGAAGCTACTAGGTTTTTCTTCCAAATATAGTAAATGGGGAAGAAAGAATTTTTATTGCAAAATGTAAATTGGTCTGCATCTCCGCCATCTCAGAGTGTGAGATAAAATTTAACTGTGATTGATAGATGTCTGATTATAACCAGCATCTTTTCTGATGAGATTTCTCCCCCACACCCCCCTCCCAGGCAGAATGTTGATGTCTTTAAAGATGAAATAACTTGAGAGAACAATGAATTATTTTGGCAGATATTCTAAAAGGAAACTCTTCGGAAATTGCAGTGAACACCATTGGATTTTAAAAATCCAAGCTTGTAGTGAAAAATCTCAAGATCACAATCAGATAACTAGGGAACTTTCAAGTGACAAGAATAAGAACATACAATGGAATAATAAAGCAGAACATGTATATTCCTTAGATTACTTCTGGTATTCCCTAAACTCTGACCCACTGAGAGAAATTGAGGTTTAAAAGGAATATTTTTGGTAAAGTCTAGGCATTTTTCATCTATCCATCATTTGTTCATTCCTTCTTTTATCAATAAATCCCCTTAGTGAGTAAACTAAGGTATGCATTGGGCATCTAAAAATTACTGTAACAGTCTCCTATCTCAAAAATAGTAGCAAGCCAAACAGATAAATAGATACACAGTTTTAATATAATAAATGGAAGGAAAATTGCATCATATTTTGGGTGAACATGAAAGAGATATAAATATCTGGGAGAAATGTAAATGAAAAGGGAAAATTATATATATTTGAGCACCTGTGGTACAGCAGCTGCTGTGCTAGTTGGCTTTCCATAGCTTCTTTCTCAATATTATTGCAGACAGGATTATTTGCATTTTACAGATGAAGAAACAGAAGCTTAGGGAAATTAAGTTAGTGGCATTTCAGTTGAATTGTGTCCGTTTCAAAAGGTATGTTGAAGTCCTAACCCCAAATACGTCAGAATGTGACCTTATTTGGAAATAGGGCCTTTACAGAGGTAATCAAGTTAAAAGTAGACTCTAAGTTTGGCCCTAATTCAAAATCACTGATATTCTTATAAAAGGGGGGAATTGGGCACATAAAGAAGACAATGTGAAGACACACATGGAGATGCCAAGTGAAGGTGGAGGACTGGAGTGACAGGGCACCCTAAGAAACTAATAAAATTGGTAAAAACATAAGACTAATAAGTAGTGACTCACAACAATCCTTTTCTGGTTCCAAAGCCCACATGTTCCTTCCTACACAAAGGAAGTGATTTTTACCCAAATCTTTAAGCATTAGTTTAAGGTGGAAAAGTGCCTTCCTTTACTAGAAAACTCTGAGTTTAGGCTAATTCTAAAGGCCCCAAAGAATGACCCACCTATTAAATCAGCTCTGGCTTAAGGAGTCCTGTAGATTTCAGTTTAATTTGAACAAAGTGTTAACATGGCTGAATAATCTGTAGAGTTTGTTGTCTTCGTTTTTAAATTTGTGAAGATAGGAACTCAGTTGACTGGTATGTAGAATGGTAAAGCTTAAAACATATTTTCTTGGGGGCACCTGGGTGGCTCAGTCGGTTAAATGACCAACTCTTGATTTTGGCTCAGGTCATGTCTCAGGGTCCTGGGATGGAGCGCCGTGTCAGGCTCTGCACTCAGTGGGGAGTCTGCTTCTCTTCCTCTCCCTCCGCCCCTCCCTCATCTCTCTCTCTCTCAAATAAATAAATCTTTTAAAAATTTAAAAAATTAAAGAAGTATTTTCTGAAGATTCCAGACTATCATAGCTGCCTGAGACTCAGTACTCAAGTCCTTAATTGTCTAAACACTACAATTTTGACAGCTGCATCCTTTCTTGTAACTGCTCTAAAAATAGATATATCTGGTTTCCTATCCACATTTTACCTAGCACTCTTCAAATATTTTCAGACTAATATTTTTCTTTTTTCTATTCAGAGTCCAACATAGTGAAACCTAAAACCCATGTTGATTGTGTGGTGGGTAGTCTAGCAAGTTTTTATCAACAGAGCATTTGTGTTCAATATCCTAAAATAGGTATAAGATCTGTTCTTCTGAGGAAGGGAAGAAGAATCTGTTCCCTCTTATCTCTGTTGACAATTGGATAAAGTTAAATGCATCTACTCTTTATATACAAAAATAAAAGAAACTTTATCACCCATGAGTGAAGACTTTAAAAATCTATGAGACCATATGAAGGATATATTTCAATAATATATCTAAAAAGCACATAAGCACAATTTCAGGATCCCAAACATTATAGTAATACTATACCTTATATTAAAAAATATAACAAATATGCTTTTGGTATTTTGATTTATTTTTAAGAAAATCTTGCTTTAAAATGCAAATAGCAATATTCATGCTTAATTAACATAGAAATAAGTTTATACATACAGAGCTTATTACAAACTCTACTCTTACTTCCCTAGCAGTTATTGTTCTTTTAAGATAATGATTAATATATTTTAATTTATTAAGCTGCAAAAAAGATACCTTAATCCTATTGAATTTTCATTAATATTTGGAGAATACACTAAAGTTTTATCTATATATATATTCTTTCAATTCTATGGGAAAAATGACAACTCTTTTTTTTTTAATAATCTTTATTACATTTTTTATCTTTTGACAGATGTATTATAGTTCGCTGTGGTCATTCTAATAGCAGTATGACCAATGAGAACATACTTTTCTTTCCTTTTTTTTCTTTCTGCCATCTCTCTGATTCTCTGCAATCAGAAAAGTTTCTTCACTCATAAGAACTCAAGTGATTAGAGGGGGACCACCTGAATAATCAAGGATAAGTGCCCCATCTCAAGGTCCTTAACCTTAATCACATCTGCAGAGTCTGTTTTTCCAAGTAAGATCACATACCTACTGGACCTGAGGATTAGGGCACAGACATATTTGAGGACCATTGTTTTGCCTTTCACAGGCAGAAAATAAATTCACATGTCCACTCAAATACAGATGTGAAAGAGGCATTTCATTTCTCAAGATCTGAGTTGTGAAACCTCAAACAATAAACAAAACCTAAGGTAAACTATTTATTTGAATGGTAAATAAAGGTAGACAATGTTAACTCTGGAGTAAAATTCCTATAGCTTACTAGAATTAGGTTAGTATAAATCTGAAGTAGATTTTGATGAGTTAAAATGTATATTGTAGGCCCTATAGGAAACACTAAGGATATAACTCAAAAAAATAGTTAAAAGACTGATTTGAGTTCTTCTTTGTAGACACAAATAGTTTTATTTTATTTCTTTTTAAAGATTTTATTTGACAGAGAGAGAAGAGAGCACAAGCAAGGGGAGTGGCAGGCAGAGGAAGAGGGAGAAGCAGGCTCCCCACTGAGCTGGGAGCCCAATGAGGGGCTCGATCCCAGGACACTGAGATCATGACCTGAGCCGAAGGTGGACGCTTAACCGACTGAGCCACCCAGGCACCCCAATGCCAGTGGTTTTAGATTAGGGAAATTTGTATCACAGGATTACATAAGAGACTCTGTGACACATTTTCATCATCTATCTGTAGAATGGAGGTAATTATGAAAATCACTTCTCAGCTACGTTATAGGGGTGATGAACTTTGACAACAGACACTGGAATTTTGAATCCTAATCTGTAGCTTTGTGATTTAATAATAATTTAATGTCAATAATGCTGTGTCTTTCATTGTAGAGAGGGAATAATAACCATACTGATCTCTCAGTTATATCATGAGGATTAAATAAAATAATACAGTAAAGAATTTTGCATAGCTAATAATAAATGTTGACTATCATAATTGGGTTGTAAAAATATTTTTGAGTTATAAGGAATATAAAATACTGCTATTTATCATTATTATTTTTCCACAAGCCACTGTGCCTATTATTCAAAGCAGAAATAGAGATAAATCTGAGGAACCAATGAATAGTTGTTACTTGGTTTCTTGACATCTGTGGTAATCCTTAATTAATAATAATGTCAACGTTCTAAACTATTATAAATTGTTTTGCTGTAAAAGTATTTGCTGTTGGGGGAAGGAGCAAGATGGAGGAGTAGGAGATCTAAATTTCATCTGGTCCCAGGAATTCAGCTGGATAGGGATCAAACCATTCTGAACACATATGAACTCAACAGGAAATCAAAGAAAAGAATAGCAGCAACTCTGAACAGAAAAGCAACCACTTTCTGGAAGGTAGGATGTACAAAGAAGTGAATCCAAGGCGATATTCAGGAAGATAGACAGCGGGTGGAGGGAGCCTACATCAGCTGCTACCAGCAAGTGATAGAGCAGCAGAGCACAAAATTGGAACTTTTAGAAGTCAGCTCCGCTGAGGGACGTCACTCTAGTGGCTAAGTGGGGCGTGGAACCCTTGCTGAAACAGTATGGTCTCAGGACCTCGGGGTCACAGAAATACCGGGGGTGCCTGAGTGTAGCAGAGCTCCCAGGTATCGGAGCGGGGAAGCCAGCTGCAGAGATGGAGCTGAGGAGTGGGCTCTCAGCTCGGGGTTGCCATAAACCATGATCTGTGGCACAGTCGGGCCCCTGCTCCTCCAGCAGGGACCCAACAAGCGGCAGATCCAGGGAGACTCCCCTTTCTCTCCCAGGAGGAGCAGCATGCGAGCACACCACAGGGATCTGCTGGGTTTGGAGACTCCACATGGGGTCAGGTGCCAGAGATAGAAATGCTCGGTCACAGGCTGGGTGAGCATGGAGTGCAGCCAGAGACCGGGGAGACGGGACTGATTGACTGCTTTTTTCTGGGGGCTACTGAGGACTGGGGCCCCAAGTTCTCGGCTCCTCCGGGGTGGAGATAGGGAGGCCGCCATTTTCACTCTCGTCCTCCAAAGCTGTAGGGAGGGCTTGCAGGGAACAAAAGCTCCCAAGAGCAAACCCGAGCAGATTACTTAGCCTGGCCCTGGCAAAGGCGGGGCAATTCCACTACCAGCAAAGACATTTGAGTACCATGGGAACAGGCCCCTCCCCCAGAAGATCAGCAAGAACAGCCAGCCAAAACCAAGTTTACCAATCAATGAGAACAGCAGAACTCCAGCACTAGGGGAATAATGCACATAGAATTCGTGGCTTTTTTACCATGATTCTTTAGTCCTTCAAAGTTAATTGTTTTAATTTTCTTTTTTTCTTTTTCATTTTTTTTGAATTTTTCTATTTCCCTTTTTCAACCAACATCTTATCAATCCCTTTTTTAAAATTTTTTTTTTATTTTTCATTTTTAGAGTCATATTCTATCCCTTCATAGTAGTTAACCTTATTTTTGGTATATTTATAAGTTGTTTCCTCTTTAAAATTTTGGGATACAGTTTCTTCTAACAGGCCAAAATATACCCCAAATATCTAGTGTATGGCTTTATTCAAATCTCCTGCCTGATCACATACTCTCCCTCTATTTTTTTTAAGTTCCCTTCTTCTTTTTTCAACCAACTTCTTATTTTATCAATTCCTTTTATAAAATCTTTTATAATTTTCATTTTTACATTTGTATTCCATCCCTTCATCATATTAACCCTTATTTTTGTACACATATAAGTTTCTCTTTCTTTAAAATTTTGGGAGGCATTTACTTCTAACAGACCAAAATACGCCCAAAATCTAGTGTGTGGCACTGATCTATGCACCAGCCTGATCATATTTGATCCTATTCTGTTTTTGTGTTTTTTTTTTTTACATTTTTCTTTTTTCTTTCTTTCCCCCCAGTTTCAGGTCTCTTCTGATTTGTTTAGTGTATATTTTTCTGGGGATGTTGTTACCCTATTAGCATTTTGTTCTCTCATTCATCTATTCTCCTCTGGACAAAAGGATGAGATGGAAAAAAATCACCTCAAAAAAAAGCACAAGAGGCAGTACCAACTGCCAGGGACCTAATCAATACGGACATTAGTAAGATGTTGGAACTAGAGTTCAGAATGATGATTTTAAAGATACTAGAGTTCAGAATGATGATTTTAAAGATAGTAGCTGGGCTTGAAAAAAGCATGGAAAATATTAGAGAAATAAAAACTAAAATCTAACCAAGTTGAAATCAAAAAGGCTATTAATGAGGTGCAATAAAAAATCAAGGCTCTACAGACTCTGAAAAACAAAATGAGGGTTCTAGAGGGGAGAGGTGGGGGGGATGGGTTAAACTGGTGATGGCTATTAAGGAGGGCAGTTCGGCATGGAGCACTGGCTGTTATACGCAAACAATGAATCATGGAACACTACATCAAGAAATAATGATGTAATGTATGGTGATTAACATAACATAATAAAAAAAAGACTAAAAAAAATGGAGGCTCTAACTGCTAGGATACATGAGGCAGAAGAGAGAATTAGTGATATAGAAGACCAAATGATGGAAAATGAAGAAGGTGAAAAAATAGAGTAAACAACTACTGGATCAAGAAGGCAGAATTTGAGAGTTAGTGATACCATGAGTTGAAACAATATTAGAATAATTGAGATCCCAGAAGAAAAAGAAAAAGACAGGGGCAGAAGGTATATTGGAGCAAATTATAGCAGAGAACTTCCCTAATTTAGGGAAGGAAACAGGCATCAAAATCCAGGAGGCACAGAGAACCCCTCTCAAAATCAGTAAAAATAGGTAAACACCCCCACATCAAATAGTAAAACTTATGAGTCTCAGAAACAAATAGAAAATCCTGAAAGCAGCTCGGGATAAGAGATCTGTAACCTACAATGGTAGAAACATTAGACTGACAACAGACCTATCCAGAGAGACCTGGCAGGCCAGAAAGGACTGACATGATATATTCAGAGCACTAAATGAGAAAAACATGCAGCCAAGAATACTATATCCAGCTAAGCTGTCATTGAAAATAGAAGGAGAGAGAAAAACCTTCCAGGACAAACAAAAACTAAAGGAATTTGCAAACACACAACCAGCCCTACAAAAAATATTGAAAGGGGTCCTCTAAGCAAAGAGAGAGCCTAAAAGTAACATAGACAGGAAAGGAACACAGACAATATACAGTAACAGGCATCTTACAGGCAATACAATGGCACTAAATTCATATCTTTCAGTAGTTACCCTGAATGGAAATGGGCTAACTGCCCCAATCAAAAGACATGGGCTATCAGACTGGATAAGAAAACAAGACCCATTGATATGCTGTCTGCAAGATACTCATTTTAGACCCAAAGACGCCACCAGATTGAAAGTGAGGAGGTGGAAAACCATTTACCATGCTAATGGACACCAAAGGAAAGCTGGGGTGGCAATCCTTATATCAGACAAATTAGATTTTAAAACAAAGACTATAATAAGAGATGAAGAAGGACACTATATCCTACTTAAAGGGTCTATCCAACAAGAAGATCTAACAATTGTAAATATCTATGCCCCTAACATGGGAGCAGCCAACTTTATAAGGCAATTAATAACAAAAGCAAAGAAACACATAGACAACAATACAATAATAGTGGGGGACTTTAACACCCCCTGACTGAAATGGACAGATCATCTAAGCAAAAGATCAACAAGGAAATAAAGACTTTAAATGATACACTGGACCAAATGGACTTCACAGATATATTCAGAACATTCCATCCCAAAGCAATGGAATACACATTCTTCTCTAGTGCTCATGGAACATTCTCCAGAATTGATCACATCCTAGGTCACAAATCAGGTCTCAACCGATACCAAAAGATTGGGATCATTCCCTGCATATTTTCAGACCACAATACTTTGAAACTGGAACTCAATCACAAGAGGAAAGTCGGAAAGAACTCAAATACATGGAGGCTAAAGAGCATCCTACTAAAGAATGAATGGGTCAACCAGGAAATTAAAGAAGAATTCAAAAAATTCATGGAAACCAATGAAAATGAAAACACAACTGTTCAAAATCTTTGGGATACAGCAAAGGCAGTCCTGAGAGGAAAGTATATAGCAATACAAGCCTTTCTCAAGAAACAAGAAAGGTCTCAAATACACAATCTAACCCTACACCTAAGGGAGCTGGAGAAAGAACAGCAAATAAAGCCTAAACCCAGCAGGAGAAGAGAAATAATAAAGATCAGAGCAGAAATCAATGAAATAGAAACCAAAAGAACAGTAGAACAGATCAATGAAACTAGGAGCTGGTTCTTTGAAAGAATTAACAAGATTGATAAACCCCTGGCCAGGCTAATCAAAAAGAAAAGAGAAATGACCCAAATCAACAAAATCGTGAATGAAAGAGGAGAGATCACGACCAACACCAATGAAATACAAACAATTATAAGAACATATTATGAGCAACTAACTATATGCCAGCAAATTAGATAACCTGGAAGAAATGGATGCATTCCTAGAGATGCATCAATGACCAAAACTGAACCAGGAAGAAATAGAAAACTAGCACAGACCTATAACCACTAAGGAAATTGAAGCAGTCATTAAAAATCTCCCAACAAACAAAAGCCCAGGGCCAGATGGCTTCCCAGGGGAATTTTACTAAACATTTAAAGAAGAATTAATACCTATTCTTCTGAAACTGTTGCAAAAAATAGAAATGGAAGGAAAACTTCCAAATTCATTTTATGAGGCTAGCATTACCTTGATCCCAAAACCAGACAAAGACCCCATCAAAAAGGAGAATTACAGACCAATATCCTTGATGAACATGGATGCAAAAATTCTCACCAAAATACAAGCCAATAGCATGCAACAGTACATTAAAAGGATTATTCACCACGACCAAGTGGGATTTATCCCTGGGCTGCAAGGTGGGTTCAACATCTGCAAAGCAATCAGTGTTACATTAATACATTAATAATTAATAATACATTAATTAATGTATTAATTAATTACATTAATAAAAGAAAGAACAAGAACCATATGATCCTCTCAATAGATGCAGAAAAAACATTTGACAAAGTACAGCATCCTTTCTTGATCAAAACTCTTCAGAGTATAGTGTTAGAGGGTTCATGCCTCAATATTATAAAAGCCATCTATGAAAAACCCACAGCGAATATCATTCTCAATGGGGAGAAACTGAGAGCTTTCCCCCTAAGGTGAGGAACACAGCAGGGATGTCCACTATCACCACTGCTATTTCAACATAGTATTAGAAGTCCTAACCACAGCAATCAGAAAACAAAAAGAAATAAAGGAATCCAAATCGGCAAAGAGGAAGTCAAACTCTCACTCTTTGCAGATGATATGATACTTTATGTGGAAAACACAAGAGACTCCATCCTAAAACTGCTAGAACTCATGCAGGAATTCATTCAAGTGGCAGGATATAAAATCAGTGCACAGAAATCAGTGGCATTCCTATACACCAACAACAAGACAGAAGAAAGAGAAATTAAGGAGTCGATCCCATTTACAATTGCACCCAAAACCGTAAGATTCCTAGGAATAAATCTAACCAAAGAGGCAAAGGATCTGTACTCAGAAAACTATAAAATACTCATGAAAGAAATTGAGCAAGATATAAAGAAATTGAAAAACGTTCTATGCTCATGGATTGAAAGAACAAATATTGTGAAGATGTCAATGCTACCTAGAGCAGTCTACACATTTAATGCAATCCCTATCAAATACCATCCACTTTTTTCAAAGAAATGGATCAAATAATCCTAAAATTTGTATTGAACCAGAAAAGACCCCGAATAGCCAGAGGAATGTTGAAAAAGAAAAAGCTGGTGGCATCACAATTCCGGACTTCCAGCTCTATTACAAAGCTGTCATCATCAAGACAGTATGGTACTGGCACAAAAACAGACACATAGATCAATGGAACAGACTAGAGAGCCCAGAAATGGACCTCAACTCTATGATCAACTAATCTTTGACAAAGCAGGAAAGAATGTCCAATGGAAAAAAAGTCTCTTCAACAAATGGTTTTGGGAAAATTTGACAGCCTCATGCAGAAGAATGAAACTGGACCATTTCCTTACAGCACACACAAAAATAGAATCAAAATGGTTGAAAGACCAAAATGTGAGACAGGAGTCCATCAAAATCCTAAAGGAGAACACAGGCAGCAACCTCTTTGACCTCAGCCACAGCAACTTCTTCCTAGAAACATCGCCAAAGGCAAGGGAAGCAAGGGCAAAAATGAACTCTTGGGACTTCATCAGGATAAAAAGTTTTTGCACAGTAAAAGAAACAGTCAACAAAACCAAAAGACAACCCACAAAATGGGAGAAGATATTTGCAAATGACATATCAGATAAAGGGCTAGTATCCAAAATCTATGAAGAACTTATCAAACTCAACACCCAAAGAACAAATAATTCAATCAAGAAATGGGCAGAAGACATGGGCAGACATTTTTCCAAAGAAGACATCCAAGTGGGCAACAGACATATGAAAAAGTGCTCAACATCGCTCGGCATCAGGGAAATCCAAATCAAAACCTCAATGAGATATCACCGCACAGCAATCAGAATGGGTAATATTGACAAGTCAGGAAACGACAGATGTTGGCGGGGATGCGGAGAAAGGGGAACCCTCCTACACTGTTGGTGGGAATGCAAGCTGGTGTAGCCACCCTGGAAAACAGTATGGAGGTTCCTCAAAAAGTTGAAAATAGAGCTACTGTACGACCCAGGAATTGCACTACTGGGTATTTATCCGAAAGATATAAATGTAGGGATCTGAAGGGGTACATGCACCCCAATATTTATAGCAGCAATGTCCACAATAGCCAAACTTTGGAAAGAGCCAAGATGTCCATCAACGAATGAATGGATAAAGAAGAAGTGGTATATATATACAATGGAATATTATGCAGCCGTCAAAAGGAATGAGCTCTTTCCATTTGCAATGAGGTGGATGGAACTGGAGGGTTTATGCTGAGTGAAATAAGTCAATCAGAAAAAGACATGTATCATATGATCTCACTGATAGGAGGAATTCTTAATCTCAGGAAACAAGCTGAGGTTTGCTGATGTGGTGGAGGGTGGGAGGGATGGGGTGGCTGGGTGATAGACTTTGGGGAGGGTATGTGCTATGGTGAGCGCTGTGAATTGTGTAAAACTGTTGAATCACAGACCTGTACCTCTGAAACAAATAATACATTATATGTTTAAAAAAAAAAAAGAAGAAGAAGCAGATAGCAGGAAGTCAAAAATGAAGGGGGCGGAATCTGAAGGGGGGTGAACCATGAGAGACTACGGACTCTGAGCAACAAACTAAGGGTTCTAGAGGGGAGAGTGGTGGGGGGATGGGTTAGCCTGGTGATGGGTATTAAAGAGGGCATGTACTGAATGGAGCACTGGGTATTATCTGCACACAATGATTCATGGAACAGTACATCAAAAACTAATGATGTATGGTGATTAACATAACATAATAAAATAAAAATAAAGAAAAAGAAAAAAAAGGAAAAGAAGAAAAAAATATTTGCTGTTCACTGGTGTAGATTACACAATAATATATCTGTCCTCCTCTGAGACCCTGATATTGCAAATGTTAGTATGCTTGATGTTGCCCTAGAGGTCTCTTAATCATTGGCCTTGCTCCCTCCCCCTCTCTCTTCCCCTCCCTAAAGCAGGAGTCTCTTTGGAGGAGTACTTGCCAGGGCAGGTTTCTTGGGTGGAGCCTGTTTACAGGGGAATACTGAGGCGGGCCAAGTAGTGCTAGCAAGGTAGATGGAGAATGTCATAACTGGCTCCTCTTAGCTTAGGGCCAGCTAGGCTGAAGCAGGGCAAGGAAAATGGCACCTGCCAGTCCTGTTCCCAGAGGAAGTTCCTATAGGTCGCTGCCCTCTAGCACTTGCCCTAAATTTAGTCAGCATATCTCCTTCACGTATAACCCAGGTGCTTTCAAACTGCTGCGTTTGTGCTCTGTTGGATTGAGTGACAGAGTATGCTGCCCAGAGTCTCAGTTTCCTGGAACCCTCCAACTCTTCCAGAATTAAACCCCACTGATTTTCAAAGCTCTCAAAGTAAAGCCCTACTGATCTTCTAAGCCAGATGTTAGGAGGGCTTGTCTTCTCTGTGCAAATCCCCGGGGCGGGGGTGTGTGTATGCCTCATGTAGAGCTTGATCCTCTTGCCGCTCAGGGAGGACCTCCATGCCTATGATACCCCTCCTCCTTGTGAGTTGCCATATAGGGGTTTTGTTCCCTACCGCATCCCTGCCCCTCTTACCCTTGTTGATGTGTCTCTTTCTTTATATCTTTAGCTGTAGAAGAGCTGTTCCACTGGCCTTCAGGCCATTTTCAGAGTGAATTACACTGTATGTGTCTCAGAGAAGTTGCTGGCCTGAAGTGTCTGTTGGAGGAGGTGAGCTCAGGATAAGCCTACTCCACCATCTTACTAAGCTCCCCCGCCTATTTTTAAAATTGAATTCTTTGTTTTCTTCTTGTTGAGTCTTGAGAGTACTTTCCATATTTCAGTACAAGTCCTTTGTCAGATTTGTAACTGGCAAATACTTTTTTCCAGTCTCTTGCCTGTCTTTAAATTCTGAGAGTATCTTTCACAGAGCAAATGTGTTTCATTTTCATGAAGTCTAATATACCAGTGTTGTTTTAATTTTATGAATCATGTCTTGGTGTGATATCTAAGAACTATTTTTCTATTGAAGGTCACAAAGATACTCTCCTGTTTTCTGAAGATTTATAGATTTTTGTTTTATATTTATATCTATGATTTAGGTTTTTATATTTATATCTACGATTTAGATTTTATATTTATCTCTATTTGAGTTAATTTTTAATAAAGCATGGAGTTTGCATAGAGGTCTCTTTCTTTATTGATGAATGCCCAATCATTCCAGTACCACTTGTTTAAAAAGACTATCCTTTTTCCTTTAAATTGACTTAGTTGCCTTTGCAACTAAGTCAAACAACAATTTGCCATATGTGTTTGGGTCTATTTCTGGACTCTCTTTTCTATTCTATTGACCTATGTGTTTATACTTTAACCAATAATGTTTGATCAGTGTAACTTAATAGGAAGCCTTGATATCAGGCAGTGTGAATACTCTGTTGTTTTTTTTAATTGGCTATACCAGGTCATTTGCCTTTCCATATAAATTTTAAAATGAACTTTTTACTACCTACAAAAAAAATTCTCTTGGAATTTTTACGGGAATTGTGTTAAATCTATGGCTAAAGCTAGGGGAAAATATCATCTTAACAATATTGAATTTTCCAATTCATGAACATACGTATCTCTCCATTTGTTTAGCTCTTACTGATTTATTTTATCCATGTAGTTTTCAGTACGCAGATCCTATGCTATTTTGTTTTGATACACTTTAAGTATTTAATTTATGTGGGGTACTATTATAAATGCCACTATTGTTTATTTTTTTAAATATTTTATAATTCATTTATTTGACAGAGAAAGACACAGTGAGAGAGGGAACACAAGCAGGGGGAGTGGGAGAGGGAGAAGCAGGCTTCCCACAGAGCAGGGAGCCCGATGTGGGGCTCAATTCCAGGACCCTGGGATCACAACCTGAGCCAAAGGCAGATGCTTAATGACTGAGCCATCCCAGTGCCCCATAAATGCCACTATTGTTTAAACTTTGAATTCCAGTTATTTATTGCTAATGCTTAGAAATATCATTGATTTTGTATGATGATTCTATATTCTGTGATGTTGCTAAACTGACTTATTAAGCTAGGAGCTGCTCTGTAATCCTTGGGATATTTTACCTAGACAATTTTGGGAAAGGATGTCTGTGAAAGGAGATACTTATGTTCTAATTACCAATCTGAATTTATCTTATTTATTTTTCCTGCCTTAGTGCACTGGTTAGGACTTTCCAGTATAATGTTAATCATAATGGTAGGAGGAGATATACTTTCATTGTTCCTGATCTAGAGGCAATATATTTAGTCTTTCACAGAAGCATAGTTATCCTTATATTTTTAGTAAATGTCCTTTATCATGTTAGTGAAGTTTCATTCTGTTCCTACTTTGCTAAGAGTTTTTATTATGTATGAATATTGAATCTTATCTAAAGCTTTTCCTGCAAATAGTGAGAAGATCA